>NC_048907.1:15018785-15107169 GCF_011077185.1 Oxyura jamaicensis | reverse complement strand
CAAACAGTACAGCTCCTTGCAGAGGACTCAAGCACAGAGACCAGACCCAGTAAAAAAAAAAAAAAAAAAAAAAAAAAAAAAACTACCCTCAGGTCCACAAATGCCAGAAGGCCATGAATGCACAGCAGCCCCAACAGGGGTAATCACAGACTTATCCTTTACAGATGAAAAAGGTGACCTTGCTCAGTCTCTTCATAATACTGTGCTTATGCAGTCATGGACAGTTACACAAATGGCTTGATATATAGAGAGATTAAAATATAACCCAAAAAAAGGAACCGTACCCCACAATTTCCTAAACACAAGTTAGCCGGCAACCCCTCCTAAACATACTTATATTACATGAATCCAAGCACTTAAACTCTAGACGGCTGCAAGGTCTAAAGACCCTACAGCCAGCACCAGAATGAGCTAGCAGCCACTCAGATTTTAGCATGTCCTGGCTTTTTTTGCCTTCTCCTTTGTTTCTGGGAGCGTGGTGCAAAGAGCCCTGAAGAAGCTCCGTGCTGCCTGCAGGGTTGTGTGGAGGTGAGCTCTGGGGCTGTAGCGGTGTCAGGTAGGGCGAGCAGTGCAGCATCCCCCCACATTTCAGGGTTTGGTGCCTTTCGGGCTGCTCTGCGTCTGCAGGGCGACAGTTTGGCAACAAAATACAGAGAGGTGTGAAAATGTTGTGTTTGCATAGTCCTGAGAAGACAAAAGAGCTGGGTCTTTCCAGGCTGCACGTTCAGGGCGCAAAGATTTCTTCCGGTGAGCACGACGTGACAACTGTAACCCCAGGTAAAATACGGGGCAAAAAACACCACTGGCAGTGTTGGAGATGCCGGGGATTGAACCCGGGGCCTCATACATGCAAAGCATGCGCTCTACCGCTGAGCTACATCCCCCCGCCCGCTAATACTTATCCAGTCTGGTGCCCAGGTCCGCTTCCACTGGGCCGCCCCGGTAGGCGCCCAGCGTTCGGTCCCACCCCGGGGACCGGCCGCCGCTCGCCCCTGCTCCCTGGGGAGGGACCGGCAGGGACAGGGCACGTCTGGCTGCACCGGACAGGGCCTCCCCGGGGAGCGGGTGTGCGCTTCATTAATTCAACGGGCGGAGAAAGGGGTGACGGGAAGGGCGTGGGGGGAATAGGACGGGCAATGAGATCCATGGGTACGTCCCCCCGAGATCCCCGGAGCTGCTCGGCCCTGGATCAGACTGAGAGTGGCACGTAGCAGCGCAGCACACGTTTATGTATTTATTCTCCGTCTGCGGAAATTGGAAAAATTCAGGAGGGAACCAGAAAAAAAAAATCTCCCCGTCGGGGAATCGAACCCCGGTCTCCCGCGTGACAGGCGGGGATACTCACCACTATACTAACGAGGACGACGTATACAGTCTTTCCCGCAGACACCCTCAGCGCTGAGCCAGACGCTGCCGGGGCAACTATTTCGTCCTTCTGTCGTGCCCGTCGGCAACCGCCGAAAAACCCGACCAGAAACAGACCCTCCCTCGACCGGGAATGGGCTGCAGCCCCGGTCGGCGGCAGAAAGATTCACCTGGGTGAGCAAAGGGGAAAAAGAAAACAACGCTGCCGAAACCCGGGATCGAACCAGGGACCTTTAGATCTTCAGTCTAACGCTCTCCCAACTGAGCTATTTCGGCTGCGCCAACCTACTCCCCTGTCCATCTATACGACCCTGCTATACGACCTGTGGGTGTCCTGGCTCCAGTCGTGTTCTGCTGTGAACATGCGGGGGGCGCCCACTCGCGGCAGCGCCCGCTGCCTTCGGGACGGGGTTTGCCGTGCAGCTCAGGGCTTCCCCCGCCTGTTCCCACTGCTCTGCTAAACCCAGGAGAGCAGGGGTGGGTCCCCAAGGACTCCATAGTAACAGCCAGAGGGGTGCCCGCAGGGCAGCTGCAGTCCGCTTTCCCTGGCAAAAAAATAAAATAAAATAAGAAACCTGCAAAAAGTATGCTCAGTTTTTGCAGTCTTGAGGTACAAAACAGACATACGCTCGCCTACAACCCCAGCTTTACTTACTGGTGATCGAGTGAGGATCCCTGGAGAAAGCACGTTCCCCGCCCCACTAAATAACGGCCTCAGGCACGTTCCACCATCACCACCACCACCACCACAACGGGGCACAAAAACGCCCAACCTTCCCGTCAGGGAATCAGGGATACTCACCACTATACTATCAGGGACAGGTGGGGGGGGAGGGGAGGAGGTTTTTCCCCCTGTACCTCTATAAGGCCGAGGGTGCTGCAGTCCCCACTCCCTGGCCCGGCCATGCTGACGAGTGCAGGGGGCGGCGGGAAACGGGGGTGGTGGGGCCGGGAGCGGGGTTGCATGGTGCTGGGGACGGCTGGCTAAGCTATGTCTATGCTGCCGGGTACTAAAATATTGTAGAGGGGATGTAGCTCAGTGGTAGAGCGCATGCTTTGCATGTATGAGGCCCCGGGTTCAATCCCCGGCATCTCCACCCTTTTATTTTTCTCCCCGTCATGTGTAAACAGGCACGATGTCTGTTTTCCTGCCAGTGGCTGTCACTACACAATGTGGCATTGCAGCATCTGTCATACACACCCAGCTACAGCAGGGTATTTTCCTTCTTGCTTGAAAACTAAAGCCTTTATGCAGCATTCCTACCACTTGTATCTTGGCCTTCAGCACCTGGCACTGATGGCAGTTCCTGGGGGGCTGGAGGGTTGCTGCCCACACCTTTCACATTGTGTGTTACACACAACAAATTAATACAGTGCAAGCAGGGGGGCTAGAAAAGTTGAAGAGTAGGTTAAGGGAAAGGGGAATTTGAGCTGCACATTTTCACACATAGCTTGAGTAGTCTGCTTGTACTGAAATTCAAGGGCAGAAACATGGCTCTCCACACACGTTTAGAGTTTAGCTCTGAATTCCTCTCAGCTTCAAACTACTGCACCATACCAAGCCTGAACAATGCTTCCCATGCCCTTGGACATAAAAGCGAACTGGGAATAATTTACCCCACAGTGGGAGTCAGCACAGGCACGCAGCAGGAACAACCACAGACACATGTCTTAAATGCAGAGTAGATTTATTCTCATTACCTCACCAACCAGGGGATCCCCAAAGCAACACCCAAGCAGCGGCACACAAGCGGGGATGTAGGAACCCTAAGCTGGGTCCATGCTAGGAGAGTACCAGCCTGTTCACCTGTTTATCAAGGGTTTGCACAGGCAGTTTTTACCACTGTGCTATGATCCTCACTGTGCTTCTTTGATCTCCTCTGTACCAAGACTGGAAGCTCAAGCGTGTCCAATAGCACACCTCTGAGTCCACCAAACACCTCTGTTATCTGTGCACAGACATACTACTTGCCAAACATGCAGAGCACAAACAGCAGTGGGTACAGTTATGGGCTTTCCTACATTATTTAAGTGCAGACTTTATTCACACTCAAGTGACCTTGCAGCTGGAAATATTTACAATCCTCCTCGCCAATCTTCACTTTTAACCCATTCTTCCCATCACCACTGCTGTGCACATTCCTGTGATGAAGGATGTCACCTGAGTGTCCATTCAAGGCACTGCCCAGCCAGTCCAGGCAGCAGATACATCTCGTCATTTTCCTTACCACCACAAAACCACAGAAAATAGTATCAAAGCTTATTTAAAAAAAAATAAAAACTGTAATCATGCTTTACACTGTTTTACAGAATACAGTTTAAACAACTGCTTGGACTGCAGGACTACTGTCTGTGTGTACTGGGTCTGGCTGGGATGTTAACTTTCCCTGCAGCAGCCCATACAGTGCTGTGCTCTGCACATGTAGCTAGAACAGCAGTGGTATCACACCGGTGTTGTGTCTGCTGCTGAGAAGTGCTGGCACAGCATCAGGACTCTAACCCTCCAAGGGGCAGGCAAAAAAGTGAGAGAGAAACATCACCAGGGCAGCTGACCTAAGCCAACCAAAAGGATATTCCATACCATATGATGTCACACTCAGCAATAAAAGGTGGAAAAAGGATGAAGAGGGGAGGGGCGGGCTCTCGTTGCGAAAAAGTCTGTCCTCCTCCCAAACACCGGCTACGTGCGTTGAGGCCCTGCTTCAAGGATGTGGTCAAGCATCGCTCATTTGTGGGAAGTAGAGAGTAATTTCTTTCCTCTGCACTTCCACATAGCCTTTGTTTTGTTATTCCCTTTCCCCCTCCCTCTTTCCCTTTCCCTTTTTTCCCTTTAGTTGAATTGTTTAATATTTCCTTAATAATATATATATTTTTTTCTCTTTAATTAAATTATCCTTATCTCAACCCGTGAGTTGTTCTTTCCTTTACTTCTTCCCCTCCTCATCTGAGGAGGGGGAGCGAGAGAGCGGTTGTGGTGTTCAGCTGCCTAGCATGGTAAAACCACCACACTGTGCTAAGAACTAAAAAGGCCTGTTTTGTATCTAATAGCTCTCTAGATTGCTAAATGTACAAATTGTGGGGGTCTGCAACAGCTTGCTCTTATTTAAAACATACGTCTGCACAGAATGACTATTGCTTAAAGCTTCTTCCACAGCCAATACCTGTTACCTGAATTGATTTAGGTAATACACTGGTATTTTGGCTGTCACTGAGCAGTACTTGCGCAGTATTAAGGCTTTCTTTCTCCCCCCCTGTCCCACCAGGGAACAAGATGGGTGGGAAGAAGCTGGGGGCGGGGAAACACGACCAGGAGAGCTGACCTGGCCAAAGGGATAGTTCTGTGCCATGTATCATCCTGCTGGGAACCTGGCTAGATATGAGCCTGCTTGTGGTAGGTGGCAAGTGGTTGCCTTTGCGTCATTTGTTTTGTTTCTTACCTCTTTTTATCACCTTAATAAACTACCTTTATCTGAACCAATGAGTTTTCTCACTTTTGCACTTATTCTACTGGGTGACAGTGAGCAAGCAGCTCTGTGGTCTGTAGCTGCTGGCCAGGGTCAACCTTCATTCCTTATGAGGGGTTATGTCTGCACTGGGATCTGTAGTCATACATCAAGAAGGGCCCCACAAAAGTCTAAAATTGTACTTTTGGAACATCCTACATAGAAAACAGTTCTCCCATCCAAGCCAAGTATGATACGTATTTATTGTAGTCCATATGACTAATGTAGTCCAAAGGGAAACTTTAGCAAACAATTGGCAAAATACAACGGATAGAATTATCCAAACATTAATATTACAAAACACCAGAGAAAGAGCTGGTAGAGCTTCTGAGAACACAGTGGGCTTCCCAAAAACCACAGTTAGCAACTGGTTCACTTATGCTAGCAGTTAGCAAGTGTATTTGCATCATCAGATGTCCAAGGAAACCTAAGCTCTCAAAACATCCCAGAGAAAAGGAGTCCCCCAGGAACAGACTCGGGCACTTCAGTGCTACTGTACTGGTGGCCAGCTGTTGGCTAGATCATCATGCATAGCTTCAGGGAGCCACTGACGATAGGCTGCAAGCAAATCTGGAACAAAGGAGAAGAGCAATTAGATGGCAGCTGCGAAGAGCAGACCCAATGGCATCAGCCTGTTCACAGACAGGCTGAGGAATGAAGGTAAGACCCTTGGTGAGAGCAAGAGCCATCTTTCCAACGCTGGGATAGTGCTGGAGCTTAGACACCTGAATGCAGATATAAAAGTACTAAGTAAGGAAGAATTACTGTGGAAGCCAGCACTGCAATCCAGGGGAACTTTTACACTTCACTGCTGCTTCCATCAACAACTCTCATAATCTGGTACCCTAATATGGGTCAAAATCCATTTTACCAGCCAAAGAATTTTTCATGTATCCGTTGACAGTCTAGTCTTTCAGAAGTCCAAACCAAACAACCTCACTGTGATTAGAACTAGAGAAAAAGTTTCCTTAAGATACAAAAAAATGTTTCTTTCAAAAGTACAGGAAACTCCAGTCTTTCACAAGAGCCAAAACATACATTATTTTTCCTATACAGAGCGTATCAAGTTAAACAGCCTGCCTTTTTAATTATACTTCAAAATGCCAACTACAAAGTCCCCACTGATACGACTAATGATTAAACAAGCACAACACTTACACTTAGGATTTTTCTTCCATGCAGCCAGTAAAGCATCACGATTATCACATTTTTCAGCAACTAGAGCCTGAAGGAGGGCTTCTGTCCTGGGCTGAAGTCTAAATGAGTCCAAAACAAAATGGTGCAATAGTGATGTTCATTAGCCCAGTTTAGTGAAGTGTTAGAGCATTCAACTCACCTTTCTGAATTCATACTCTAATGTTATTAAAAGGCTGAATACAAATGTAAAAACACACAGCCTCTGGATACAGAGACATGTTGTTAGCTCAAGAAAGTTCACGGAGCAAAGAGAAAGAAATCCACAGGTCCCATGCTGAACTCTGCACTGACTAAATAAGGAAAATACTTTGCTACCCAAGGGTCCTACAAATTATAATCTGTAACATCAATCATATTTAGGGAACTCTTTAAAAGCCTTGAATCTATCAACTCTGTGAGAACTCAGACAACTGAGAAAAATCTTGTTTTGGTAAACAATAGAGGACAACAGGGGGGAGATCAAGGGCAGCAATAACTGACAGTCCTTTTGAGGGTAACAGTTCTATAAACACAATCAGAACCACAAGAAAAATTGTGGGTGAAAGTCACAGGAAACATGTTTTTGAAAAGAAGTTAGGACAGTCTAATTGGCCAAATCCCAAAGAAAAGGATAAAAGTAATGACACTGATCTGACAGACACACGTGAGAGCAGTTTACTTACACGAAGCAGCCTGCAGAGGTCAGTGCAAGCAGTGGGGTTGTGTGCGCTTCCACACTGCCCTCACAGTAGCTCAGCTCTCGAGACAGTTTTTCTTGGTAAGAAAACTGACCTTCCCCTCACTACAACTACATCTTAGATCACTATCTAGTACACCCTTCCCAGCATTTTTTTTTTTTAAAAGGAAGTTAAAACTGTTCAGCGCTGAAAATAAACTTTGCTTTTTACAACTTACTTGGACCATGTCTTCAGCATTATGAGAGGACTGGAGAGCAGACACCGCTTATAAGAATCCAACTTTTCAATTACCTGGAAGAAATATCATAATAAGCGTATAATAAACAAGGTAAATTGTTTTGTGGAGACAACCAATGAACTTGTCCTGCTGTAGATTTCAGTCTCATATCCTCTATTACTGTCTCTCTCCCATGCATGTCTCCATACTGATCTTGTCCTGACTGGCTTGCTAGACAACTCTTGTCTCTCAGAATGGAGATACACGAGCTATAGGTTTTTCCTTTGAGAAAACAGGACTTAAATTTGGGTCTTTCACCCAACATGTGATTCTCATGCCATCTCATACTTTTTTAAAGGTATCTTCTCCACCTAACACGGCAAATTCCAGCAGCCATTGACAAGCTATAAGGAATAGGGACACAAAAAGAAAGAAAACAAGCCTCATCTCCTCTGGAAACTAGGCTAAAAATGTCACTAATGTCAAGGAAGTGAGGCAGCTGGGTTCTTACCTTTCCTTCAAGCAGGAACCTGGCAAAGTATTTATAGCGATCAATACCTTCTGGATAATCAACTTCCACAGCAGGGAGCTGCCAGCTAGCTCGATCTGGAAAGAAAGATCACATTGAATCTCCTGAATGCTGAAAAAGGAGGGTAAATTTTCACATGTGCCAATACAGGTGCTAACAGACCTGGAGAGGTACAGCCACCACCCAGGCAGCCTTGCTCCTTAACAGGGGTAATTACTGGGCATTAAACAGCCATACCAATGGGAAGATGCTGGTATTTAAATACTTTTAATCCCATGGAGCTATTCAAACCACTGTCAAGCCCTTTGAACCGTCATTATTATTATTATCATTATTATTATGGACAGTCTCATTAAGAGACATTACAATACCTGTAAGACAGCTCTTAGGAAAAATTAGAGAGACATCTCAAGAAGCTTACAGAAGACACTTGGCCTGTGGCATCGAATTCTGCCCGTTTCTGGGCAGTAAGATGGAGGAGGATTTTCCATAGGCTTCCCAAAGTGGCAGTATGGCGGCAACAGGGCAGGAATCCACTCGGGTTCGACTGCAGACACACCTTAGAACAGGAAAACATACTTGAATGAAGGCTTCCAGCCAGGAGCTGCCACTCATTAGCAGTCCTATGAGGAAAGGACATTGTCAGGATCTCATCTTCACAGTTGTTACATGTCATTTTTCACGTCAACTTTCTGCTAAGGCACCTCTGCATTCCTAACCATGTCTGCAGAACAGGTGTGGACCACAACAGCCTCACCTCTCATATACAGTTTGGTAGTCTCAACAATTTCTTGGTACACCACAAACTCTGGGAGTTGCTTGAAGAGGACAGAGCTTGGATGGATGAACACTGGGTCGTCCAGAAGGGCAGTCTTTAAGAGAGCACAGAGGATTGAAGCAGAGTAAGATGAGTTACTGGCAATCCAATTTCTTGATAGTATCACATTTCAGGCTCTCTCAGATGGACACCTATAGTGTTTCCTTAAGTGATGAAGGTTTTTAACAACACCATGCTTTTCCGCTTCACTTTCTCTAGAGACATCAAGCATTCTGCAAGATGAACTAATAGCAATTCTTAACTCTTTTATAACAATTACTACATGAGGACTGGGAAATTGCAACACTGGGAACTTAAACTGTATGGAGAAAAGCCAGCACTCACAGCCCCAATGCTGTAACCAGCCAGAACCCCAGGCTTTGCAGAGGAGTGCCTCTCTGCCCCACAGACGTGAGGGAAGAGGAATTCAGGCAAATCAAGCTGTTTACCTTGTAGGCATTCTTCCACTTTTCATCCAGGAGTTCTTCTGCCTGAACCCTTCGAGCAAGGTGGTCCCCCAGCCCTGCTAACACAACCTGTCTCAAGTAAGTTGCTTGAGCCTCTGTTGGGGGCTTCATCTTTGGATCAACACAGAGGCCAGTATCAGCACAGACTGAGTTCACTACAGGGAAAAAGAAAGGTGAGTTACAACTCAGTAGAAAGAAAAGGTTGTAACAAAGAGACCAGTTGAATTTTTGACCCCCAAAGAAGATAAACATGGTATTTTGTCTCAAAATCCATTTACCTGCTGTTGTTAGCTGCCCCCTCAAGCGCCTGACTTCCAGCACGGCTTTGTATCGGAGCCCGTTTTCTTCACAGAACTTAGGACTACACCCAGCATATTCACAGGCCCCCACTGCTCCTGGAAGTGAACAGTCAAGTGGAGAAAATGACTGTCACAGTTGGCATGTGCATAACACAGCCCCCACTCATTTGGAGCTGTCTGTTAGGCTGGGACACTTGGAGGCTGCCTGGAGTACAGTCTAGAAAATACACTTCTAGAGTCAGCTGTACAGCAGGAGGATTGCTCTGTATGAAGCTGAGGTCAGAGTGATGGGGGAGGACAAGAGAACAGAAGTTAACAGCACAGGGAAATCGCTGTCTGCAGTACCTAACATCACCATGAGGTCTCCAAGCTTTTGCAATGCCCCTTGTCCAGCCCAGATCTTTTGAATCTGTAAAAGCCTTGCTTTCTTCCCCTTCAGCTTTGCTGTCTCTTCCTCACTCACTGCTGGCCTGAAAGAAACAGAAAACAGCATAAATCAGGATTGCACTTACATGCAGATGGGCTTCAAGGTAACAGAGACATCAACATTTCTACTACACAGTTCTAGCACAGGACTAAGACAGAGCTTGAGGGCAGGCTTAAAAACAAGCTACAGAATAGCTCAGTGCCACCAGGGATTCAGAAGCTGGCACTGCAGTATCACTGAGCTGTGACAAAGTGATGCATCCTATACTTTTTCAAGACCAGGTTGGATGGGGCTTTGAGCAACCTGATCTAGTGGGTGGTGTACACAGCAGGGGGTTGGGACTAGATGGTCTTTAGGGTCCCCTCCAACCCAAACTATTCTATGATTTAATATAAATAAGGATGTTAGGGTCACTCACTCACCTGTCAAACTCTTCAAAAAGCTCCCGAACGGTCATTGCAGACACTATGGTAATGGTGTAAGGCAGGCAGTCATGCTGCTTGCTTAATGCCAGCATCTTTGCATAGCGGGGAGCTACAGGAAAAGTTGCCATTACTCTACCCAGGGGACTAATAGGGCAACTCAGCTTTGCTGCCTGCTGTTCCTTTAGCCTGTGGGAGGAAGAAAAAAAAAAACATGCAATGAAGTTCTGCATTAATACAAGTCTGTGTTCCCGCCTTTGCCAGCCCAATTCATTTGATGTCACAGCTTTGTTGTTACATGCTGGTCCACAATGCTAGGGCAAAGATTCATCTTCCTCATGCAGCTCCCACCGGCCCAGTACCCAGCACTCCTAGCAGTGCCCAACTGCCCAACCCTCAGGCTGTGCCAGCAGCTATGAAACCCTATGCTTCAGGGCTGCAGAACTAGCAGCACTCTGGTTCCTGGCAGAGAAGCCCAGCAGCCGAATAGCATCTTCAGCTGCTCAGACCTGCACACAACAGAACACCACAGGAGTGCTTCAGGGCCTTTCTGCTGCAACTCTGAGCACAAAGACAATTATTGCAGAGTGGCCTGTTCCCATTGCTCCAACAGCCATGTTCTAGTACTGAAAGACACAGGGCCAGCAAAACAAACCCAAGCAAACCAGGGGCTGTTATAATGTCCATCTGCCTGGGTAAGAAGGCACACTGTCAGATGCAAGGGCTGAGATGGAAAAGCAGGAGGGAGGACAGCAGTGCCCACTGCCTCGATAGCTTCATCACCATGAGGAACTCCGTGGGTGACCACAGACATTACCTTCCTGTCAGAGGGGGCTCCTTCAAGGCACCCAGAGCTATCAGTAACTCCTCAGCTGCTGCAAGTGCTTCCGCTGGAGGTGGTGTTGGGAACGGGAAGTTGATTACCTACAGACACCAAGAGAAAATGCCTTTCAGTACATCACTGACATGGCTCTGACTGAAAAGCAGTCTGGATCAGTAAGAAGTCCTGGAAGGGAGTAAAAACCTTCCCTTCGTTTATGTATACCGAAGAAAAACAAATGCTTGCCAAGAGTGAGAGGAAAGGTCATATAACAGGAGGAAATGCTTATAACAAAACTATTAGGAAGTGGAATACCAGCATCACCATTAGCTGCCACTGACTCCAGCCACCGCCCAGGGCAGGCTGTTTTAAGGTCTAACTCTAAGCACTGTGCTTTCTGAAAGTGCTCAACTATCAAAACACAATCCCTATTTTGATGGGGGGGGGGGGGTTCATTAGTGCGAGTATGATGCAAAAGCTGTAATTACCAGAATAAACTCATCTGGTAAGGTCCAGTGGAATTCACAGCAGGTTCTGCTATTTGCAGAATGAAAAGTGAGTCCCAGGGCTCTGCCTCTAACACAAGGCACAGCTTCAAGCAATGACGATAAAAGGCATTTGTGATTGTTTCTAGCTCCTAGGGGCAATTTTTTTTGAGCTCTGTATAACAAAGCCAGTTTGACACCTCACCTTTTCTATATTCAGTGCCTTCATTTGCAGAATCAGGTCTTCCACTGGTCGCTTTGTTATCTCCGGAGCAGAAAATTTCTCAAAGTCCATGAAGACTGCTGAAGAATATAACCTAGTGGACCAGAAATGCTGCTTAGAAACTTGCAAGAAATCTTAAGTCAGGAGATGTACATAAAAAAATTGGCAAGGGACTAAAAAAAAAAAAAAAAAAAAAAAAACACAACAAAAACACAAAAAAGGCAGTTGTGGGTACTATTTACATAGTCATTAAGTTATTTTCATGGCTGGGACATAAAACTAATCCATGCTGGCCACCTAAATAAGAGCGTTCAGCAATGAAAAAGTCTCTGAGAAGCCAAACTGCCAAACCCATATTATCAGTGACAATTTACGTTCAGCTTTACCTCTCCCATTTGAATGAAGAGCAGACAAACCCAAATGTTTCAAGCACCACTGGATCCTTGTGAAGAGGGACAAGGGAAGCTGTCCAATTCACAGTGACACTCATTGAGCTCTTTGTATTGCCTAACCCTCTTCCAGCAGCCAGCTAACCTGTAACAGTGCCCCGGTTCAGTCCGGCCAGCCCGACCTGCCCGCTGGTTAGCTGAAGCTTGAGATATCCAGGTGACTCTGAAAGATGAAACCCCAGTAATTTTGTCATAGAAACGTTTCTTGACTTTTCCACAGTCAACCACGTATTTGATGCCTGGGATAGTGAGCGATGTTTCTGCTATGTTGGTAGCTACCACACAGAGTCTCGTGCCAGGAGGAGGAGGCCTGAACACCTGCAACAAACAGATGGGTATATGAAATGTGTTGCCAACAAGGGAAAAGAGACAGGCAGTCAGCTCATGTAGGTTGCAGGAAATTACGATGTGTATGACATTGCAGGTGAAACCCAAGAGCAAGACTACAGACCTGCTCTTTACCTCCAGCTCTGGAGCTCTCCATCCAGCTCAGTTAATCTCTCAGAGAGGCATTTGTAGCACGTGAGCTCCAAGTGGAGCAGACACCATTGGACATTTGTATTTAGACACACTGCTCTCACCTCTGAAGCCCAAGAGGGAATGCAAGAATTCCTAAGAAATCCAGGATCCTGATGCACCCCATGGTTGTGACTAACTTTAACATGCTACTTCTTTTCATCTCTTCCAGCTGAACCAGCACATCAGGGTGACCACAGCCCACACAAGGCCTGCTCCAGTCCCATCCCAACTTTCCCATGGATCCATTCAAGTCTGCCCATTGATGAGCAGTCCAAGATAGGCATTTTAACTCACAAAACATAAGTGACTTAAGACAACAATGCCACATATCAGTAAGGGCCATTTGCTTTTGTCTATATAAATCTTTTACCTTTGCTTGTTTCTCTGGTGCTAGTAAAGAATAGAGAGGGAGCACATAGAGTGGAAGGGACGAATCTGGTTTCTCATCTGTGAGGAAACAAAACAATCTTAAATACACAGTGGGTCAGCTTCCAGGCTTATCCCCAATATCTCCATTAATATAATTTAATTAAAAAGCAGCAAGAAATTATTTGGCATAAAGCTGAATCTGGAAAACCTTACTAGCATTTCCATTACACAGGTCCGATGTGCTGTCACACCAGATGGCTATTTTATGTCACACATCTCGCAGATGACTGCAGGTAAGAAATTTTCATTTTGTAAGTGCCAAACCTTCTTCCGAGTCTCCATCTCCTAAATCAAGGTCAGTATCAGATCCTACAATATCATCATCAGTTTCAGCATCTCTGTCTTCATCTCCTTCATCCACTGGTACAACAGAGTAATTGTCCAGATCAATTTGGGGAAGTACCTGCAAAGGACAGGAAAGAAGACCACAAAGTTTTAAGTTTTTTTGCTTATTGCAAATCTGAGTGCTTATTCCAAATGTTTGTTGGCCTGAAGCTGGCGGAGGGATTGAGAGAGATCATTTGTATTTCAAAACTGAGAGTCAGGGGGGAATAACCCAAATAACTATTTTAAACTGCATTCTGTGCTGAGACAAGTTTCTTCACTGGGAGAACAGTGGCAAAGGGTACAACTTCTTTACTTCTACTGGGATCTAATGTCAGTGGACAGCAGGTTTGTAACATGACAATCTCCTCCTAACAAAGTGCATGTTGGACTTGGGTGGAAGCCAAATGCCTCCATCATAGACACATCAGTCTCAATTTTGGATAACAAACAGCAAGATGAGGTACAGCCCAGGAACCAGCAAGTCTGGAACTCCTTCCATTAAAGTTTTAATCATCAGTCCTTAAGGGAAATCAGTCTCCTGCACACAATAGCCAAGGGCACATTTTAGCACTTCTTTAGCACTTCTCATAATGTAGTAGCTATGAGTGTAAACAGTACTGCTACGTTTCCTGAAGGGGACACATGTATGCCACAAGTCTTCATGCAAGTCTAAATCAGCCTGATACGAAACAGAGCTATGCAGGAGTACTCCTTCACAGGGAGGTACCTGCTCCTTCCTGACTCTTGGAGGAATTCTAGCCATCACACATTACCATAGCTTTCTTCCGCTTCCTCGATTTCTTAAATTTTCTGATTTCTTCTACTGATTCTTCTCTGTCATCATCAACTCCTATGAAAAAAGCCGGTGGAATTACCATTAGCTGAGCATGCTCTTGGAAAAGGACATACAGTCTAATCCCACTCCCACCTTTTTTTGGATTCAAAAAGCATCATGGTATGAAAAAAGCAAATATTCACATTGAAGGCAAAGGGGAGAGGGATGACGCACAAATTTAGTATTTCCTTTAGAAACCATACTGAGCACCACATACAGTGACTGTGTACCTTGAGAATTAGGAGACAATTACCTGAGCTATATATAACTTAACTTTCTAAAATCAGACTGGGAAATCCCACTATCCCCAAAACAGTCTCCAAGAAGCAGCAGCACTTCCATTTGTAATTCACTCCCAACAGACAGTGAAGAAATGCAGTGCATTCTGTGAAGCAGGAAGGCATCATACACACAAAGCTTTTCCCCAAACTCAAAACAGCACAAGCTTAAGTTATCACAGTCATCCACATTAAACCCTCTCCCAACCCTTTCAGAGCTTTTATTTAAAAGCCTCTATACTTTAGGTGCAAAGCAAGCTCATTTCTCAGAGAGAGAAATTCCAAGTTTAACTGTCCTTTATTCTATAGCATTACCTGCATTGTTGGTTTTTTGGAAGGGAAAGGCTTTCCTTAGCCTCCTACAGAGAGAATGAACTTCTGCCTGGCCTGTTAAAAACACCAAAATCCCACCTGCAAGAGAAGAAATCACTCTAAATGTCAGCGTAGGTATTTCAGCTCAGGTTTCAGACAAAAGACAGATCAAATGCACTGTTAAGTAACAAGGAGGAAAAGTGTGTCTGTCTGCATCTGTCTTCCACTACTCCCTCAAGAAACATGCTAATGTAAAGGTGACTTAAGTGAAGGATAATTTTCACAAGAAAAACCTGCTAGGTAAAAATGCACAATACATCATTAGAGTTTCCTGCTGAAGTCACTAAAAAAAAAAAAAAAAAAAAAGAAAACTCTAGATATGTGAAGTGTGAAGAATTTGAGAGGTTCCACGGGGACCTTACCTGAGGGTAGCATTCGATGGATTTTACACACTTTTCTGAAGCATTCCCCACTGTAGTCATCTAGGGGGGTTTTCTTGTTAAAATGGACAGTTACAGGGAATTGCCTTGCATCTACCTAGAGTGGAAATACAACAGCAAACAAGCCCTGTTTTGCAACCCCAGCACAATCGTTACAGCCTCCATGGGAGAACTAGGTAAGCTCACCCAAAATTCTATTCAGTTCTGGGTTTTGGTAATGTACAAAACACTGGACCTCCAGAAGTTATCAGTTTTGTCTGTGCTGAACACCATGACAACAAGATAGAAAGCAGCCTCTCTTTCAGATCATCAGCTTGGATTGAGGCTTTCTAGTTCCACCAAACTGTAACTTACACTCTTTTAAAATAAACCAATTCTACCAGAGGAAATTTAGATAGAAGTGGAGAGAAAAACACTAAGTCCCAAAGAAAAAATAGTCTAAACAAAATAACAAGTTTTTTAATTGACATCTGAAAGATTTCAGCACCAAATGGACAGATTAGTGTCCTGTTTTTTATTTTATAAAGGAAGCTCTCGTATTTTAGCTGTTACATCTGGCATAGATCCCAGTGACAAGAAGGATACCTGAATAACAGGAGGCGTAACAGAAAACAGCCTTTTGTTCTTTGTGAAATCTTCAACACGAAGGGTAGCTGACATGATGATCAGCTTCAGTGGCAGTCCTTTCTGCAGGGACACAATGTGTTATTCTTTGCCTGAAGACATTTGACACTTACACTACACAGCACACAAACCCAGAACTTTAGTGGGACCAGACACAAGCACCAGCACCAAAGCACTCACAAGATAAGACAATGAAAGCACCAAGTGACAGGAGACACACACCTCCAAGTGCAGCATGTCTTAAAACACACAGAAACCTGCACTGGCACTCCTGATACAGCGGCTTACCTCTAAACCACTGCATTCTCTCCCCACTTCTTTTACATACATATGAAAAGCAAAATCAGACACCAAGAGCTGCCCTGCAGGGACCAGCCCCAGCCTCCAGAATGTGCCAGGACCAAACACTTCAGTGTCTGCAGGAAATCTCCTCCCAAGCACTGTTATTGGCTGGCTTACTGCAGTGCAACAGTAAGCACCTTGCTTTCTAAGAGGCAGCTAATTTTAATTATTTACATGTTTCTTGTGGCACTGCCTGAGCAGTTATCTATTGGTACCGACATGTACCATTTTTCCCTCTTGGTAAGCTCTGTGCTTCTCTTATCACATGAAAAGAGAAGCGCATTTTCGGAGTGTTATTTCAATGTTTGTCAGATTTCCATCAACTTTCACGTCACAGAGTCCCCCTCCCTCCTCACACAGAGCCCCTTCCTGTCTAACACCTCTTCCCCAGGACACCCGCTTGTAAAACTTACCTTCTCACGAAGAGGCACAATGCGAGACAAGAGGCCTATCAAGATATCCGTGTACATACTTCTTTCGTGGGCTTCATCAATAATAACTACCTTGTACTTTGAAAGCAGAAAATCCTGAGAATAGAGAATATTTTCACCATGTGAAGCCTCATCTGAGGATATCTTTAAGTCAAGATAACCCATGGCTACACTAGCACTGACCCCCCCCCGCCAGTTTCTCTCTCATGTTTGAGCACATTTTCATGCGTTTATCCTCGTGTCATCTGACAGCAAGCTATGGCACCATCTCTAGCTGAAAGACGGGCACACAGTCCTATGCAAGTAGCATAGCAGAGACCTGAATCCCCAAGGCTACATGAAGCAGCCTAGTTTCCAAGACTCCCTTCCTTGCTCGCATATAACACAGCAAGATAACCTAACATTTAGAGGCTTGGGCAAGAACAAGAAGTGTTCAGATGAAATATGTCTCCAGTGTGGAAAGGGATTTTGCTTTGAAAGGCTGGCAACAAATGCATGCAAAGCAACTGGCACCTCTTTCTAGCAGCACGAGACACCTTCCTTTTCCTAGCACTGAGAAGAGCAACTTACCATCTGAATTTCTTTCAGCAGTACGCCATCTGTCATGAACTTGATTTGTGTTTCATCTGTAACATTTCCTTCATATCGTATTTGATATGAAACCACTCTGTGAGGAAATACCAGGGCAGCCACAAGAAAAAGCATGGAAAGAAACAGGAAATTCATGTTCAGACCAGGAGGCAGCCTTCAACCTAAGTAAATTAAGACTTAAAAACAACATAAAAAAAGCACCCCATCAGCTCACCAGAGTCTAGCACATATGTAAAGCTAGAAGCTGGGATATACAGCAATTTTGTTTTGAATATTTGACTGCTGTGGGACACTTTCTCATGGAGACAAACTAGGGCCACTTCCCATACACCACCTCCAAAAAACCCTACCTAAAAAGTAATGTACAACCACCTTAGCACCACATCTCCATGCACTTTTTTTACAAACAACCCCACGGAAGAGTTTATAAGTAACCTGCCACAGCTTCTCACCAGACAGAACAGCCATACATAAATTTCTGTTTCAGTGGATCACATATGCAGTGCACCTCAGTGCAATCTTCCTAGCAAGGTCTCATCTTATTTTCTTCTCACCTGTGGGACAAGTTCATTTCCTTAGCAACTCGCTGAGACATGGACACTGCAGCCACACGGCGAGGCTCGGTGATCCCAATGGTACCATTTGAACTAAAGGGGCAAGGAAAGAGGAGGAGCATTGTTTGGCTGTTTGTTTTAACACAGAAAGCTTCAAAAGATGACAATAGGATTTCTGCACAACTTTTCTGAAGTCATTTACATGAGAGCATCACACTTTCAGTTCTATTTAGAAGAAAAAGAGAGCAAGTTTTGGAATCACCCTTGTGTTTTATGTATTGATCTGAAGATACATGTAAGTTATTTTTTCCCCAAATGTTGTCTCTGTAATTCCAGTCTCCCTGCACACCCCTTTGGCAATGAGGTTGTTTTCAGAAGAAATTCAGGCTGGGGAAGCAGCACAGAAGCTGGATGCACCTTGATGCAACTCAAAAGAAGCATCTTAGGAGGTGCCCAAGCTTATAAAATACACATTTTCTTGCAAAGGTAAAAACAAATGTCTGTAAGCAAAAGTTAAAGTATATGGAATAGGTAGACCTTAAAGCTTCTATGTGAAAGACAGGCCAGTGACTTTGAAGAAAACTATTACCTGAGAGGTTTCAAAAGATTGCTTACGTGAAGAGGGTTTTCCAAGTTACTTCTTCACGTTTTTAAAAGCCCATTCAACGTGGCCACTTACTACCGCACAGCAAAAACATGGTCAGTTCAGCCATTTCAGAATAAAAAAAAATATATATGAAGTGACTGAGCTCAGCTTCAATTTTTGTAATCACATTCGCCGCATATAAAAGAATACTCGTACCTGGTATAACCAGCCTCATAGAGAAACTGGGGTACTTGAGTGGTTTTACCACTTCCTGTCTCTCCACATATGACGACAACGGGATTCTCATTAATGGCTTCCATGATTACTTGCTCTTCAGCTAGGATTGGCAGCTTTAGTCTTGCTTCCTAAAATAAAATAATACATGCTTTACTCACATCATTTTGTCTCTTGTTCCCTTTTTGTTTTTCCCAGGACCAAAAACTGTTATGTAGCTCAGATTACAAAACCCACAGAAAGGAATTCTGCAAGCTTTGTGGCTCAAAAAGCTCTAAACCAATTGATATAAAACCATCGTGTCCAAGAACTAGACTCATCAAAAACATCTTGTCAGAAAGCTGGCAATTCCTGCACTTTAATTTGTGAAACTTCAGAGTCCGTTGAGTTTATTAATATAGCACTTGCAATAAGAACTCTTTTCACAACCTTGCCTCGTCTGTTCAAAGACACACAAACTCTTCCCAGTTCTGCAGACTATCCTACCCATGTCACATGGAATAAAACTGTGTCAGATACAGCACAATGCAGAAATGAAAGTGACTTTGCTAGATTTCTCAGATAAGAATGATGAAAGACTGCTAGTGGATTATATATTTAAAATTAAAAATAATGCCTATATTGTAAAACAAAACTAGTTTTCCTTCCGCTACATTAGACAGGCTTAAAGCTCAGACATGTATGTTTACAACTCGCATGACCCTAAGTCCACCCTACTCCAAGTAATATATTGCCAGACACGAGATAATGCTACGGTGTCTGCAGTGAATTAATCTGATGCAAGATGCTGTAATTTCCAAGGCCCTTGAAAACCATTTTACTGCTCTCAGTCTCACCTGAATCTCAGGAGACCTGTCCACAGGAATGAACATCACAGGCTTGCAAGACAGTTTGTTGGATGCTGTCTGGCAAACTGGAGCAGCAGGAACAGCCTGTTGGTTAGCCAATGGCTTCTTTGTGCCTTCCTCTGGCTTTTCAGAAGCATTCAAATCTCTGGCTGAAGACTTCTCAGTTTCTTGTTTATGTTCTTCCTTCTCTTCCTCACTACTGGATTCTTCCTCAGGCTCAGATTCTGAGCTGTGCCTTCTCTTGTTTGCACCACTGATGCTCCTTATCTTTTCAGGTACAGCACTCCCTGGCTCCTGCACCACCCTAGAACAACACGTCAAATACATTTTGGTCAATGTTCTCCAGGACCTCAGGCCAGACACATCTTCCACAGAAAAATTCATCACCATAAGTCACTGCCTGGGCTCGAACCCAGGTTTTAACCAAAGAGGAAAAACTTCTACACCCTGTATGTAGTGCAGTGTTACAACAGGTTACTCAGGTAGGTTAACTCGTTTCTCTGAATATCTCCATTCCTGGAGGTTTTCACAACTCTGCTAGGTAATGACACAGCTGATCCAATTATGTATTCTTACCTAAGCATGCTCTATACGGATTATTTATCCCTTTCTTTAAAAGCCATCTTTGCAGAAGGTGAAATCAAGCTCTTGATGAATCTCATAAGTAAGGACTGCATCAGTCCATGTTTTGTAAAGATTTATTCCATCAGCTATGCAGTTAAGCGTAATTTATTGGAGTGCTCATACATAACTGTCACCCCCCTTGCCCTCTCATAAAAGGGAAAACCAGGTTATTTTCATTCTCCTTCAGAAAACAATAAATAGCTACTGTATTATCACATAAAGTTAGAAATTATTTAAGTCAATCCATTCTGAAGAACCTGTATGAGCTAAGAAAAATATATAAAGCAAAAAAAGGCAAATAAGGTTACCCAGTTATCAGGCACTGCAATGGATCAGAATGGTTCTTCCCCATAACACCTTACCTTTTGGCCTGATACATGCGTTCCCCAATGCCCAGTTTGGACGTAGCATACAGAAGCTTCATTTCAGCCTCAGAAGCCTGGACCTCATTCAGCTTGCTGAGCAGTTCAGCTCGCTACGAGGGAAAAAACAAAAGTCAGTGCTTATTTTCATCAGCAAGTAGTTTCATTTAAAGATCAAGCCCTTGAGTTTTAAAGGATGTGCTCTGACAGATCTTGTTGTGAAGTCGCAACAGGAGTCATGACACCAGAGGTACTACCAAGCAGCCACATACCTGCTTTTTCTTCTCCTTATGCTCTAAAATTTTCTGCAAGTTCTTCTTCTGTTTCTTGCTCAGGGGTTTCTTGTGGTGTTGCACAGTACTCGGTGCTTTTTTTGGCTTTACTTTTTTTGATGGCAGGACTAGGGCATTACTTTCGTCAACTCCCTTCAGCGTTGCTCCATCTGCAAGCATTTGTTTGGTTACTCACCTGCACCAGGCCAGTTATTTTCAGCACGCTGCTCAACAGCCTCACTACAAACCTTACCAGATTTAGCTGAACAAACACAACCCTCACCCCCAACCAAAAAATAAAAAATTCCCAGTTATCAGCAAGGGCAAAACCCCATGAAGTGGGCACCCCGATACTTGGCTGGTAACAAGAATGCAAAACTGCCCTTTTTATTTATTTTTTTAACTCCCCAGCATCAAAGGGCATGGGGGCAGTTCAGGACAGGTGTGAGCATGCCTCTCCACAAAATAAGTGATTTTTTAATAACAAAAATCTGCACTAATTATGTTTTTATGATAATAGTATAAGAAAACAGATTTTTGACAAGCGACGTTTGTTCTGATGGTGCAAGTGCCCAGCACATAAGTGCTTCGATAAATGAACTGCCTTAATAACCAAGGGCATATTAATAAGCAATAGCACATTAATAGGCAACAGCTTATTAGCAAGCAATAGCTTATTAAGCTATAAGCTCCACTACTGCTATTAACAATCAATAGCACATTAACAAGCAATAGCTTATTAAGCTCAATAACAGTTTAACGAGCAAAAGCGCTGCCCCGGCGTGACCGCAGGGCTCGGGCAGGAGGGCAGCGACCCGCAGCCGTCGTTCGGCCCAGCCCCAGCCCCCAGGTCCCCGGTCCCAGCCCCGTCCCGTTCCCGCACCTCCCAGCTGCAGCTCCGCGGGCAGGGGCTGCTCCCAGGACTGCTCCCGGGGCTGTGCCGGCGCAGCACCGCGCGCCGCCACCCGCGCCCTCCAGTTGTGCCGGCGGCGCGCGCGACCCATGGCGGCGGCGGGTGTGGCCTCGGCCGCACGTGCAGCTGCGGCCCCTTCCGGGCAGCGCGCACTCTCGCGAGGAGGGGCGGGGCGAGGCCACGCCTCTCCTTCTGATATGGGTTCGAGACCAGCCCCCGCCGCCTCTCCACCACCGCCACAGAAGCCCGCAGTGAAGACAACCACCGATTAAAAAGGAAAGATTTTTTAATGTGCTGTCATCACAGGTGGATGGAGTTATCCAAAAGTTTAAAATACATGCGGATATGATAAAACCTTTTATTTTCCCACCTGGACAAAGAGAACTTAAGGTCGTTTACATCATTAGCTGCCAAATACAGATCAGTACGTGAGGCAAATCACACCTAAAAACTTGTACACCATCAAAGAGCTAAGGTTTACACGGATCTATTTTCCACATTCACTACGCAACGAGTCTTGAAAAGCAAATCACAATTTGAAAGACGCACTATTAAGTACAGCATTGAACTACACCAGGTTGTATACATGGTACTCCAACATCCAATACCACTTGTAAAAGCATTACACTCCGCATACAACAGATCAGTTATCTATAGGTACGGTGTCTACTCTCAGAGAAATTGATGTTCATGTATTGAAAATACTACAGTAGTTTCAAACATCAGATCTCGAAGCATGGAGCTTACAACACTTAAAGACCTTCCTGGAATTTCTGACACCAGACAGTTTGAAGCCCATCTTTCACTGTTGTGTCACCCAGTGAGTAAGGTGACACTCCTCCGAGCAGCTGTTGAAAACGGGAAGGTAAATATTTGAGGTTCTGAGCCTTCATATTTGATGGCAGGCATAGCGGTTACATGCCTCTCTCTGCCCTCAGACAGCCCAGCCTGTGCTGCTCTAAGAGCTGCTCACCAAGGGGACAGCGCTGCAGGAGCAGAGACACTGCTGCCCACCTCCTGCAAAGCTGCCCAGGGATTGGAGCCAAAGCCTGGGAGCTGCGGTTCTGGGCTTTACGCCCATCCTCACCTCTGCCACAGCCACATCTGGCAGAAATTGTGTCTGGGCTTACCCACGTGAGATACCTGCACTTCTCTGCACTAATACGAGCTGCTCACATCCATGGCAATGGAAAAGCAGTGCAACCACTGTCACTGGAACAAGTTCTAAAAAAAGAGAGCAAAAACTGGATGGATAAACTAGATGACTCATATGGGAAGTATCCGTAAAAGTATTTACAAAAGTAAGTTGAAAGAGATTAAATATAATACCACATTCATGTCCCAAAAGCGTTTTCACTACAGTGCATGTTTAAAAATACACAGCATTTTAAAGTATACATATCGAAGACTAGATTGTGCTTTAAAAAAAAAAAATCATTACTTTCGAATTTGTCTAATGTGAAAACTGAGTGCTGGAAAAAATACTGATTAAAAATATCCAATTTTATATATACTGCTTTTCACATAACATTTTGCTATACATAGGATGCAAGTGAATACAAAAATATTTTTTTTCAAGCAGCAGGCTGATCAAAATTAAGAGTATTAATATAGGAGGGCTGATTTTTACAAAAATAAGAAACAATTACAGACACAGGGAGAAACTATAACCCAAACTAATTTTTATATAGTATTTTTAAAGTAATCTTTATAATAGACAGCTCTTAATATATAAATGGTTCAGTACTTTTAATTTCAACATTAAATATGGATTACATAAAATACAATCTATGCAAAACTGGCTCATGCACATAGTTCTTCTGAAGTCAATAGAGCCGTTTACATGAGCAAGGTATGCAGACTTTGGTCCTCAGGCCTCAGATTTAGCAAAACACAAAGACTTGACCATCTTTGCTAATCAATTCCTAATTTCCAGGTTGCTGTTTTAGCTCAGTCCTCGGTGCCCAACAGCAGGGAAAACAAGAGTTCAGAGGGAAGACTCTGTAATACTAATGAAAAATGAGCTGTAAAAATGCATATACTGTAAGTTTAACTTCCAGCTTTACAAAGCAGGCTGTTTGTTGCCATAGTACTTATCTGTTTATGGGAAAGACTAAGTTAGAAAAAGCAGTTGCTTCGCAACTCCATGCATTCCTTGGGTCAGAGTAATTTGCAGATACAATAAAAAAATTAAAACTGATTACAACAATGTCAACTGCACATGAACTTCAACCACGCTGAACTGAAGTGACCGCAGGTTGGCATGAAGGCCATAAAAATGGATTTTAAAGTAATCATTCATGTAAACATTACATACAGACCAAAAGAGCTTAGGCAAGTAACACACATTTTAAGAGTGCTAAACTTCAGCACAAAGAGAAACATAATTTCACCCCACAGTTATATTCAGTTAAGCGCCACATCCAGCGAACTTGTGCCCAAGGAGACAAGAAGCTGAAGACCCAGCACCACGCCTTGCTCAGCCATGTACAGCCAGCACTGCCACAGCGGGCACTCATCAGCAAAGCCACAGCACGTACATCATCTACTCGTATCTGTTCCCCTTGCTTTTTGGCCAGTCCCTATCACGGACCAATTTTTGTTGCAGCTTTTCTTTACCTAATCATTCAGATACTAGGAAGTATGTTTTTCTTCAGCTGTGGTCCATTTTACCTCTTCTAGTATTGATACTGTGCTCATCACTAAGGAATTATATGGTCTCCCTCCCCTCCCACCCCCTGTTATAGCCTCAAATGCTATTGGTTACTCCATTAAACCACTTACAAGACCTTCCTCCCTGAGGTTACCTTTGTTTCAGTACATTCAGCAAACCTTACAAAGCCAGTGGTCACCTACCAAGCTAGTTAATTATAAGGTTACAAATACATAAATCCTTCAAAAGTAAAATTGCTTCAAAGCTCCTACACTTTGAAATACAACTGTTTAATACACCCTTTTTGCAAGGGGACTCACTTCCTGAAACCCAATAGAGTGAGGACACAGACTTCAAGCAAAAAGCTCCTATAAAACTCATAATTTTAGAAAAAAAATCCAGATCTTCCTGGAGATAATTTATTGCCGCTTATTGGTCCTGAGAAAGCTTTAAGCAACAATACATTTGCAGTTGTTTTAACTGCTGCCTTTTTTGAGAAAGTACTTGGGTCCCGGTGTTAAAAATCATATTTTATTCCATGCACTGATGCTTGGAATGTGCTTCATTATCAAGATCAAATGTAAGTTATGATTTCTCACACTACATATCTTGTGTCAACTTATTAAACCGGATTCCTTCCAAACATCAAAATCTAAGATCCTGATAGGAAAAGCAATGAAATAAAGCCACATGTGCACTTCTCAATTCCTCATATGGGACTGGCATTTCAGGACTTCAAATTAATGAGATCATCCTTCTCCCTCATTCCCCACCTCCTATTAAGAATCTATGGTGTGAATTTTTTGGCCTGGATACCAGAAAATTTGTTCATTGGCTACTCTATGAAAGGCAACTTTGAGACAATGAAATAAGCCAACTACAAAAGAAGAATATTTGTGATTCTTAAAAAAAAAAAAAAAAAAAAAAAAGTGGACCCACAGCAGTTACTTCTCAATAGAAGTGTTTGGTAGCTTGAAATATTTTTTTTCTTTTTAACTTCTTAATGTCAAATTTGCATATGTTGAGCTCAATTTCAATATTTGAAAGACTACTCAATTTGCTTTGTAAAAAAATTACAAAAAATGTTTTTAAATGCCTGTAAAAGTAAGCGTTTATCTACTGATAAAATTCTAGTACTGGATAAAACTGAATATACAGCTTAATTTTTCTTCTTACAAGTATAATGGCTGAGTGTATAATCTAGATAAATTAGTCTTACACATGATGAAAAGTTATAACTTTGCACACTTTTTACCATGTGATGCTTTGTTGCTTTGAATGAGACAGTGCTTAGGAATTTTCTAGAGCTGGTGTACAGTGGTCTGTAGGGTTGGTTCATTGGTCACTGCTTCTGTCCAGGTTTTCAATCACCCTAGAGAGACGTATATTCAGAAGTCTGATCTGACTGTCCAGGTGGTCCATCTTGTCCTCAAGGCTGCTGTTGCTGTTTCTTCTCCAGTAAAATCCCACAGGCCCCGTCATGAAGTAGACTGCTACAACAAAGCAGAGGGGCAGGACTGCGTGTTCTGGGTCACCTTCATACTTCTGCAGGATGTACACACATGACAGGGTGAAAAGGGCAACCCTCGCAATCCAGAAAAAGCGACCAAACAGCATGTGCAGGAGATAGAAGAAGAATCCAAGGAAGAGAGATAAAAACCAGTAGGCAAGTAAAATGGCACCAATCAGCAGAAGAGCACGGGTTGGGTTGTTGGCAATTGCTGCTGGGCTGAAATAATGAGTCAAGTTGGAGGCTGAAAAACAAAGGAAAATTTACAGAATATTAATGAGGGTACTCAAAAGCGAGAATGGTAAAAAAGCAAGGAGAGCTTCCAAAGTCACACGGTGGGGCTGTGACTGTGGTTTTCTAAAATAAGGGGTAGAGCTAGTTCAACCATTTCTGGATGGATTGTCCTCAAAGCACTGGCCCCGCTCTAATGATGTGATTGAATTCCTTTGAAGTAGAGGCACTGAAGATTCTTTAAGGACAAACTGCCATCAGGCATAAGGTCCAAGTTCACATTAAAGATAAAGAACCCACTTTGTAAAATTTATATTCTAAAGGCTCTCAATTGCATCTTTCCTTCTTCTAGTCCTTCTTCATTTTTTTGTTTTTGTGTATGATTCCTAGCCAATGGAATCCTTTTAATGACGATAACAATAAATGAGCCATGACCTGTAATGTGTTTTACAGACATCCTGTAGATACATACGCCAAAACGGAATGGTTGGTTTTACACCTCTTGTTTGAAGTTACTAACAGCAAAGTCAAAGCCATGTAAAATAGATAGCGATAATACTGGTGGATGTTCTATAAATCACAATAAAACGTAATTATTTTCCCACTCATGTAAGCAGTGATACATGCTCATATCTTTTACGGGTTAACAAGCATTACACTTACCATCAATTCCAAGAACATCTAACAAATCAGTCCATATTCTCCAAAACGTGTCCATTAATATATCCACCCCATTCACAAACCTCTCTGTCAACCTTGAGAAAAACTGAGAAATAAAATTGAAAATTTTAAAAAAATCCTCAATACCTTAAACACACTTGCAACTTACTAGTCATGAGTAGAATTATAGTTCATGAAACAGAGATTGCAGAATATTTTCAAGTCCCCAAGTCAAAAGATACAACTGTATTTTTTTAAGTCTGCAGATCATAAACTTACAAGGTTAATTTAGGTATTTTGTCATGTAAACCTATGAATGGATTTTATTAGCTTTACTGTTGTGCTGACAGGGGTGAAGGGAATCATCGGGCAGCTGGAAGATGCCCTAGTCATCACACCAAGTGATGTGTGGCTTCCTGGTGCATCCAGCAGCATCTCCTCCTCCTCTTCTTCCCGGCCAGGGGACTGATTCCCGTGCCTGCGTGCTCACCTCAACCCCTGCAAGCTCCCACTGGGGCTGTGCTGCTGCACGCCGGCCGCATTCAGCTGGAGGGAGGCAGCGGGCCGCCCCGGCCTCCCCTCCCCTAAATTAGTGGTCTCTTCATCCCCTCTATTACGCCGTTCGCTCCGCGCCGAGCCTCCCTCTGCCCTTTCCCCTTCTCGCAGCGAGGATCCGGCCGCAGCGGGGGCTCGGGCAGGGGCCGAGGCCCAGCTCCGGCCTCCGGCGAGAGGCGGCCTCCATCGAGGCTCTGCCCATGAAGCTGCCGGGCCGGCGGAAGCCACGAAGGAAGGGCGGCGAGAAAGGGAGGCAACGGGGGTGGGGGGGAGGGAGGGAAGAGGGGGGGATGTGAGGAGGGTGCGTGGAGGTGCGGAGGAAGCGCCCACCGGCTCACCTTCTGCAGGGCCCGCACGTTGTCCTCCCCGAAGAGGCCGCTGACTCCCTGGTAGAGGCCGCTGGCGGCGCGGCGGAGACTGTTCTGCTTCTCGGAACCCCGGCTGCGGGCTGCCCGGGCTCCGGGCCCCGCCGTGCCCCCCAGCAGCAGCAGCAGCAGCACGGCGAGGATCAGCAGTCTCCCCGCCGCCATGGCCGCCCGAGCCTCGCCGCGATCGTGGCGCCCTCCACCGGCCTCCCCCAGAACCCCGCCGCCTCTTTTATTTATTTTTTTATTTTTTATTTTTTTATTTTTTGGATGGGGGGGATGCGGGGAAGGGGGGGGCGGTGCACTTAAGCAATCAACCCCCTGAAATCCCCATCATAATCTTTTTATCCATCGCCTCTTGCAGCCTCCAAGCAGGGGAGGCCATCCTGCCACACCATTCCACTCGCCCCAGAACATAATCATAATGTCCCATTCGCATCTGTTGGCTTCGAATAGGGTCTGGCTCTGCTTCTGGAGGCAGATAAAGTCTGGCATTGCCTCCTCCAGGAGCCCCGTGCTGTAGCACCCTTCTCAACTCGGTGCTATGCCTTGCACTGGGTGCAGTGCCTCGATATCCTCCTGTACCACGCTGCTCCTGCTATTGTCTCAAGTGCCAAACCAAAGGGCAGGATCCCTTCCCATGGCTGGCTGTGCTCTTGCTAAAGCAGCCCAGGAAGCTGTTGGCATCACTGCAAGGGCACGTTGCTGACTCATGATCAATTTCTTGGACCCCCAGTCCTCTCCTCTCCCAGATCCTATCTGTCTGGGCTCTTGGGACTTGTCACAATCTCCAGAGTACAGCGAGCTGCCTTTCCAGTCTGGATATCACTGTCCAAGGACACTCCCAGATGTAATCCCCAAAAAACAAAGGGAATATTGTAGGTTTAATGCCAAAAAAATGACATCTGTCTTTTCAATACTTTTAACTTCAGATCAGGGGGTTCTGGACGACTCTCATGTCCCTCACCCTCAAGACACTTATGCTGAAAGCCATTACACTTAATGACGTGACCCCCTCTTCTGTCAGGTTTTATGTTGATCCTCCTTGAGTAACCAGACCAACAAAAGACCAGCTGGCAAGTATAGATTAGACAATGTTATCTGCTCTTTCTGGGTAGTGAAACCAGGATGTTAGCAGAGTGAAGTATCTCCTGGAGTTACAAAAGTATTTTGTTGGCTTCGTGACACATTTTGATTCATTGTTAATCGACAGAAGACAGACTTAGACAAGACAGAAACACAATGATGGCAATATAAAAAAAAAAAAAAAAAAAAAAAAAAAAAAAAAGACCTTTAGGGTTGAAATGTAGGTTCTGCAACAAGCTGGGGCAGAAAATGTTTGCTAAATTGACCAACAGTAAATTCAAGGCATGGGGGAATCCTGACACTGTGATGCTCCCTGGGCAGACCTCTGCTTCCCCCTGCCCCTTCCTGGGGAGTTGCCACAGAGTTAGGGTACACCCTGTGGCTCTTCCAGTTGCTGGGTTAACTCCATGTATCTCTTTTTGATACTGCACCCAGTGTCCTTGGTGCTTCAACCTCATAGCTGAGCCTAAGTGTGATTACCAAGCAGTTGAGAAGACATCTAGAATATAGATTTCTTGATTATTGCCTTTATCCTGCTTTTAGTCTGGCCAAAACACTTATTTTCACATTTAGAATGGCCTGGACCTTTTAACATTTATTTATAATTGGCCCTGAAAGTGTTGGCCTCAGATCCAGGAAGGTACTTAGGCTCTTAATCGATTTCAGTAGGATATAACTACTTTATATATTTATAAAGGGTGCTTTCATTCTCTTTTAAGACAGTCCCCAAATTACAGATCTGTTAACACTCGTGTATATTCTGATATCTATCTCGTACTCTTCCAAAATGAGTTGGTAACCAATGACAGGTATTTTTGAGGTTCTTACAAGGTCTCTGGTTATCTGCCCGCAGTGTCATGCTCTGTCTTGACTCCCAGCACAAGGTGTCCACTTAGGGGGTGTTTCTTGCATGTAACGAACACTGTGGTACAAAACCACGCCTGTAATGTAATGTTGTTTTTGGTGCTAGTTATAATTCTTCTATTTGCTTCCAGTTGGCATGGCCTTTTCTGGATCCCCTTGTGCTGTTTTTGGTCCAGCAAGTTTTGCTTCTGAGAATCTGGGACAGTTCCTATTTGTCTGCATGAGTTTTCATTGTGGGTTCCCCCTCATAACCACTTCTGAAAAGCTTTTGTTGTTTCTTTCCATCCAGTCTTCACAGAGGCTTGGAGGCCTATTTTAGTGGTTACCTTTGGAAGCCTGTGCTCATGGTTGTCCTTCATAGGAGGTCAGGATAATTTTGGAGTCTTCCATGGTATGTAATTGATTTCCTGACCTGTCTTATTATTTCAGATAAATTCACCTCACCATATCCACAGCTCTTATGAAATTATGCAGTATTTCACCTTTCTCTTGTTTAAATAAATGAAATCGTGTCTGCTCAAAGAATACATTGCATCATGACATGAAATATTGATCTCATTCTTCTTTAACCACATTGAACGTTTTATTAGGACAACTGTGAGGCTTCTAGAAAGATCCTCTCCTGAGGGTCTCACTACACAAAAGAATCATGAAAATACTTCTATGTTTTCCTTATCTGGAGACTGTGTAAATTGTCTTCTTCAGATATAGAGATTTGACAACATTCTGAAATGGTTTGGGAATAAATTGGGGTCTTTGAGATGTCAAAGTTCTGTCACATCATAGAGTTTTCTCTTTTAAATAAATAAATTGTCATAGCCTTTAAGAAATCCAAGTGGTGTTGTGGTGGACCAGTCCTTAACCTCAATGACCCTTACATTTCTATCTTTACATCATCCCAAAACCTCAATTTGCCATAACTGACCACTTTATGACCTCTTGTCTTCTTTGACCTTTTTTATTAATGCTTTGCTGTTATCTCTGTCAATCTTTTATGAGCTTTTATTTTTTTTATTATTATTATTTTTTTAATTATTATTATTCTGTCCTCTCTGCAAATATTTTTGATTTTGATTCTGGTTACTTGTACTTCTGACACCACTGGGGGGCTGCAGAGATCAAGGATGCCAAGTGAACCAAAAGTTTCTCCTTCTTCTACAGACGTATTAACCAGCTGGTAGCTGTTCTGAATATGGGGGTTTGTAAAACTTTCTGACATCTTCAGATTTCCTCATGCAGGTGTGGGATCATCCTGAGAACACAGGATAGTTTGCCATGAGGTATTATTACAAAACTGTTAACTCACAGTGATTTTATCACTTGCTTTAATTTCATAGATTGACTGCAGATTAGTTACCTTAGAGACCAGAAATGAAGTAGTACCGTCATCATCGTCACTGTTAATCATTTCTGAAATGTCTTTTGAAGGGTCCTTAATCTAGTCTAGAGCAGAAAATGGGATTTATTTTATAACCTATTATTACTATTATTAGATATAAAGTGCAGATTAAAAAGATTTGAAAATAGTGAATTCCAGTTAATCTTATTCAGGCTACTTTCCCCTAGATACTCTAATCTAGTCTCCAAACTATTTTTAGTAGTCACTGCTTTCCTCCTAATGCCTATCTTCTTGTGAAAGGCTTGTTTCATTTTCTTTCCTTTTTCTTCCCATTTTTCTAAAGTCACTCTTGAAAAAAGAAAAAAAAAAAAAAAAAAAAAAGTTCGATAAGGAAAAAGTGGACTGGTGGCAAGGAACACAGCAGCACAAATGATTCTACATAAAGATAAAGCTGTAAAACTGCTGCTCATGAAGCGAAAGGGCTGCTGAGCTTTCAAAAAACACAAATCTCATCACAAAGTTCCCAGTGTGCCTATTTCTCCTTGACCAGAAATTGGGTCAGTCTGTTTTAAACTACATCTTTTCCATCTCAGGGAGGGGAATTTTGGGGTCCCTTCTCAAGTGATTTAGCTCCACATTTTTTTTAGCTGCACAGGTTACTTTGGGTGGGGAAAGCTGGTGTTTTGCTTTTACCTAAAATAAGTAAAATCGGCACCCTTACGTGCAGGCCAGGCTCCTCTCAGCGCTGAGGGGAGCCACGCAGGGACCCCCCTACACTCTTCCCCCGAACAGAGGCTGAGAGCTCCCCTCCGATTGGGCGCACCTCCTTCTGATCCGGCATCTCATTGGCTGCCCGAGAAGAGGGCTTGTCAAACGCCTGCGCCGATTGGCTCCCCTTGGTGTCAGCTCTTCGGCGCCCAGCCTAGCCGTGAGGAGAGCGGGCTCTGGGCTGATGTGGGGCCAGGCGCGCGGCAGCCAATCACTGCCGGCGGCGCAACGACCGCTGCGCGGCGCGCGGAATCCGTCCGCAGCGCGGAGCCGCCTCAAGGGAGAGGGGGCGGCAGCAGGGGGGAGGGGGCGGCGGGGGGCGGCTGGTTGGCGGCTTGCGCTGTCTGCGCTGCCTGTCAGCGCCTCTTCCTGGGTTGTGAGGGACTGGCCGGGTGTTCGGGGAAGGTGTGACTCCCGGTAGAGCCCCGGGGGGCAGGGGGTCAAAAACCCGGGGGGGGGGGCCGGGGGGGGGCGGGGGGCCCCGGGGGGGGCCGGGAGGGGGGGGGGGGGGGGGGGGGGCCCCCCCCCCCCCCCCCCCAGCCACAGGGCTGTCCCAGGCCTCAAACATCAGTTGGTGCTCCTGTACCCCCTCAGATGCCTCTGCAACCATAAGGGCAAAAAAAATATTTTTTTTCCACAGGTCCACTCATGGATGGAGAAGGCTGTTTTCTGCACCTCAGGCCTTGGCCTTCCAGATCCAGTTGAAACAGTGCCTGGGCACTGGGATGAGCAGCCCAATGACCTCACTTGCCGCAGGTCTCACTGCTGATGGCTTTGCTGAGCACTGCTGCCAGGGCTGAGGGATGCAGCAGTAGGCACCGTGTCCTGATCCCACATGCAGTCTCTCCAGGCCCAGCAGGGAGTTGTTAAGAAATGTGCTGCATGGAAGCTTCTTCTCAAGGAAAATAAAGATTGGGAAGAGTGGTCAAATCATGTTGCTATGGCTTTCAAATTTAATATTAATAATATTTATTTGTTATTAATAATAATTTAATTTATTTATTTTCAAATTTAATAAAGTAGTAGCGCAAAAATCTAGGTGATGTTTACAGCAAGTGCAGTTCCATCTACTGTGTGTATCATACTTTCGTATTTACAGCATACGTCCATACAATCAATCAATTTCATATTTCTCAAGGCTTCTAAGAATCACGAAGGGAATCATGACCTTGAAAGCTGGTTACATAAAGAGCATGCATATGCTCCATGATTTCCATGGTAGGTATTGCACTGCCCCACTACTTGGCCGAAGCGGGCTGTTTCAAAACACGACCGCCAACAAGAGCAGGGCCCGAGGTTTGACAGAAACCCGGCTCCAGCATCAGGTGCTGCGGGAGGGAGCGTTTTGAAACCCCAGGGAAGTGGAGGCTGTGGAGAAACGCGTTTCTTGCTTCACTATTGGGTCAAAGACCCTTGTCAGGAAGGATTTCTCCAACTCTCTGTGGAAAAATTATAATAAGAATTGAAAACTAGCGGTGGTTGCATCCCTGACCCCCGGGGGCCGCCCGCCCTTCGCCCTCCCCCCCCCCCCCCCCATTAGGCGCGGCGCTGCCCGCACTCTTTTCTCTCCGCGGAAGGTTACGGGGAAGAACGGTTCTGAGGCTCCCTAAAGGCCACAGCGGCGGCGGGGGCCGCGCAGTGCGGCTGGGGCCGGCGTTGGGTGTGGGTGGCCGCACGCGGCCCTGCGGGGGGTGGCCTCGGTTGCTCGGCTGCCTTCTGGGCTCGTTTTCCGCCGCCATGTCGTGGGAGGCCGAGATCATGGAGTCGCAGGTGATGTGGGAGCCCGACACCAAGCGCAACACGCACATGGACCGGTTCCGCACCGCCGTGGCCAGCAGCTGCGGGCTTCGCCTGGGTGAGCGGCAGGCGGGCAGCTGGGTGGGCAGCCTCCGGCCGGGATCCACTTCCCTGAGACACCCCTGGGTCGGAGGGGGCGCACCGAGCCCTCCTGGGGAGGTCGGGGCCGAGGCGCCGGGGCCTCGGGTGCCGCATCCCGGAGGTGGGAGCTGATAAGGAAGGCAAACACCCTTATTTTCTGCCCTGCTGCTGGTCGGCGGCCCGGCAGGGGCTGTCAGCACCTGTGGTGTGAGCACCTCTTCTCGGAGAGGGCCTCGTGGGGCTCCCCTAAGAGCGGCCATGTGGGGTGCGTGAGGGTTTGGGGGCTGCGACCGGGAGCCTTCATGTGGAGCTCTGAGAGCTAAAGTGTGGGAGCTCACTGCTGTTTGTGGAGGGAGAGTCTTGATTTCACTCCCCTGAGCATCCTGTGGAGCAGAGTGTGGTGAGGTGATGGGAATGGAGGTCTCCTTCTGTGTGTCTGCCTGAGCTCTTTGACTTCAGGCTCTGCTTCATGCTTGTCCAGCAATAACAGTGGATAGATGTGTGGTCCTCTAGCTTAAGTTAGTAATCTGACAGCTTTGAATTTAGCTCTGCTTTGAGCAGGGGGTTAGGCCTGCAGAGGGGTCTCCCAGCCTGAATTGCTCAGTGCTCTTCAGTGATCAGTGGTTGGAAGCTGCGTATCAGGAGGTGCTGGTTATGTGGGCTAACACTGAAGCACGATCATGTTGGGGTCAAGCACTCCAGTTCTCACCAGCTTGCTTTATGCTGCCTGTTCTACTGGAGCACTTGCTCACCAAGCTGCTTGGGGAGCCTTTAGGTAATAATCCCTCTGCTGGAAGATGAGCATGGAGGAAGCAGTTGTGGCAAGTGGCCTGACTTTTTGTGTGTCCGGTATTAACGTCCGTGACATAAGCAGAGATATTGGCAATGTGTCTCTGGCAAGAGTGGCAATGTGTCTGGTGCTGCAGTAGCTCATGTCTGAAAAGCCATTTGTTGAGTAGCAGTGTCATAATGGGTAATCAGATCATGATCCAATGCAGTTTCAGATGGGCTGCATGCACTTAGAGCTGAAACAACTAGAATTCTTTCCTTCACTCCATTTTGATGTGGCTATCAATTCAAAATGGATTCCTGTGCATATAGGACCCTTTGTCAACTTCCATTAGATCTGAGCCGATCTTTGCTGGTCTGTGTGCTATTCAGCAGCTAAGAATGGGTTCTTTATGTAACACCAAGATGTGGACTTAGGAGAGCTAAGGGCAATATAACCCTTTCAAACAGCATGGCTTTGTCCAAGCCTGAAAATGTAGCAATGAGATGCAATATTTAATTACTGAATAACAGGTCTGTGCCCTGGAGGACTTGGATGCTGAAGCTCACTAGGGGACAGAATGTATAGACGAGATAGAACGAGCTGTTCATGTAAGAAACCACATCACAGGTGGCTGTAGCTTGTAGCACTTAGGGTTTGGAGCATGCTTTATAATTTCCTTTTAAAGGAGGATATGATAGATTAGTTTCCTTTGGCATAGTTTGTCCCCAGCTCATGTGCAATGTATAGAATAATGAAGAGTAAGTTGGGTGGAGTGTTTAAAAAAAAAAAAACAGGGTGTAAGGAGGCTGAGATGGAGGCAATACTTGTGTAAAAACTGAGTTCTGGAGGAGTTTTTGCTTCCATGTGCTTTACAGACAGAATTTCAGTATTTTGGATACTGATTCTGAATTTCAGCTTGAATTGTGATTTTTTGGGGGTATGCATTCCTCAGGTTACTTCATCTGTCTGTCATTAAAACTTAAACTGCTCGTTGCCCTGCAGTTTGAGGTGCCCTGCCACCTCATGATTATAGCATGTAGCTAGTAAACATCTTGTTTTGTCTCACATTAGATACTCATGTTACTTTAGTGTGAAAGGGTAAAATTAGATCTGTCAGACCCCTTATTTATCGAGGAGTAATGCTTTCTTGCTTTGTAATTGTGCTGTTAGTGTATCTAATCTGACACCATACCATCTGAGGTCTTTTTCCTGGACAAGAACCATGCAGCCAACATTGCTTGCTGGGGAGACTAGTTTCTCCTGCTGTATGGAGCCACTACATTGATGTCAGGACATGGAACAGAGGTATCAGTGAGCAGGACCTGCTGCCAAGTTCTTCACCCTCACTGAGGGCAGTAGATACAGCACTGAGCTCTTAGGAAAGGTTCCTGCCTCTTTGGTGGCAAGTAGCTTGTGAAGCAGTTGAGTGAAATGATGCCATCTGTTCAGGTGTCCAAGCAGGCTTCCTGTTGATGCTATAGTCACTTGCTTTCAGCACTGCATTGGGCTTTGCAGCTAGGATCTGATATTGAGGGGGCTGTGGGGGTGCCTCTGAGCAGAGCCCAGCAGCTGCCCCAGGCCAGGTGTGGGCTCCAAAGGGACCCAGTGCTGGGCAGAGCTGAGCTGGGAGCAATGCCGGGGAGAGCATGGGGAGGGGAGCAGCCTCTGCTCCCCTGGGCTGCTCGGGGAGAGGAGGTAGAGGGTGGATGCAGGGGGGAAAGTGGTTTTAATTTGCTTTTAGCTTCTCATTGCTCTCATCTGTTATCGGCAATATATCATTAATTTCCCTATGTTGAGTCTGTTTTGCCTGTGATGGTAACTGGTAGTGATCTCTCTGTTCTTATCTTGACCCTTGAGCCCTTTTCCATTGTATTTTTTCCTTTTGCTCTCTTGAGGAGGGGAGTGAGAAGGTGGTTGTAGTAGAACTTAGCTGCCTATTGGTGTGCAACTACCACAAACAGAAGTGATGTACCCTATCTTATTTTACTAATTTTTAGCCACAATTTTTCTTGACCAGGGAATCTCTAACTGTAGTTTGTCTATGTTCCTGTAATTCTCTGCATAACGCTAACAGATACCTATTACTTTTAGCCAACTACAATGACTTATACCAGTGGTCGGTGGAATTCTTCTCGGACTTCTGGGAGGAATTCTGGAAGTACAGTAACATTGTGTGTTCTCGCCTGTACGATGAGGTGAGTTGCTGTTACCTTAACTCATCAGATGTAATACAAAGGGGTGATTAGTTCGTCTTACAGTTCATCTTCTGAACTGTTGCTGGAACCTACTAAATGAATGCTTTTGGTGGTAATATGAAGAATCCATTGAGTGTGTAGCCCTGAACTTCCTTGTGCAGTAGATTGTCTTGTTGCTGAAGTTTTGTTGTCCTGCGCAATTTTACTGTATTTTCCTTGTTCATGTGCCTTCAAATACCACGGAAGTCCTGGCTGATTGGGGAGTCTACCACTATACTGCCTTCTGCTTTAGGATTATGCTGATAGCATATCATGAAATGCTGGCATACACCAACCTCATGCATATGTTCCCTGAGTCAGCCTACTTGGTAACACACCCGTGCCCACCAGTTTTGCAAAACTGGTTCTGCAGTCAGATGTTGGCTTGAAGTATCTGAGGGAATGGTAGTGGCTGAACACAGTCACAGATGGAATACCAGACCTTGCCACAGTGTTGCTGTGAGACAAAAGTGTCTTCCTCCTGCAAATGGAAGATGAATCCTTGTACAGTGCTGGCATAGGGTATCAACAGCCTGCAGTTCTTCATCTGAGGAAGGCAAGGATTTACTAATCACTTCAAAAGCTTGATACAGAAGAACCTTCCTGGACTTGATAGAGAAGGGACTGGACTTGGTTCTTAAACCCTGGAGGCTATCTGTTCCAAAAACATGCAGAGTGCTGGCAGTTCAGCAGAGGAAACTGGTAAGATTCTTTGTCTTTTCCTGTCATGCAAGCTTTTGTCCTGCATGATGTGATAGACCAGGTAGTTCTTCCCAGAACTGCATGCTCAGGTGTCTTCATGTGATCTGGTCCTTAGAGTGAATTTGGCAAGAATGTAAAAACTAGCCTTTCTAAAAACTAGTGGTTTTTGAAGTGTAGCCTGAAGATGGTAAAAACTCTCCTGGTCCTTTTAGTAACTTTTCTGTAAACAGTAGTTCAAAATCTAGCCAGGCTGCATTTGAGATGCTTTCTTGCCCCATCTTCCTTCACTCCATATTCTGTGCTGTTAGCAAGGCTATTTTTTTCCAGATTTGGACATGACTGTAAATTATCCTGAGCAAGCCGTTTGGAGGAACTATTTTTTTTTGCCTTTGTACTGAGCAAACTGAAGAGTAATGCTTATTCACTTGCCTTACAGGACTGGAAATTCTGGAGGCCTGGAGACCCCACCAATGACTGACAAACCGGAAGGGAAGGTGGAATGGGCAATAGTGGCTGTGAATGTTTCCTGAGGAAGACAAGCAAGAAGACAGATGCCTAGTAATGCTTTAACTAGATTCCTTGTGGAATAGGCACGCAGTGGCCTGGAAGCTCGCAAGGAGGGCCTTGCTGTGGTGTGGAATCTTAAAACAGGGAGAGGCGAAGTTGTCATGGACTGGCACTGCAGACAAATGCACTTGGCTCAATGTACATGGAACTTGGTGAATGTCTGTGCCTTTCCTTCGGTGTGAGCATAGAAGACTCTGCTTCAAGGCTCAAAGCTAGAGTCAGACCTTGAAGCAATTTGCTGTTAATCCTGACTATTGATCCATATCTGGTGGATATCGGAAGGAAATGCTGTTCACAGTAACTGAGCTGTCCTGTGGTAGCAAAAAGCTGAGAAGTGTAATTAGTTGTACTACTTCATCCCTGCTGCTCAGTGGAAGTTAGAATTTTGCTTTGAGGAGAATAAAGGTTTTTTATGAACCAAAATTGATTATTTTCTTCTTAGCCAGTGAAACATTCCCTACTTTCACAAGTCATTCTTAGAATAACAATAAAACTTTCTATATGTGATAGAGGCAGCCAGTGTTTTGTTTAAACTTGGTAAAGGTGTTAATATCCATGTCACCTTTGAAAACGAAGGTACTTATACCAAACAAAGCCATCCTGGCATGACAGCACTGGCATTATGTCAAGTTGTAAGTAGCTGTTGATTTTAAGTGAGAAATAGTCTAAACTTGCATGCTTTTCTTCCTGGGAGAAGCACCTGCCAGCTGTCATTCCTGCGGAGGGGCTGTGGTGAGTATTCTAATCATATCTGTTCTGTGGCTTTCATGAGCTATGCTGTTTTGCTCTGCAGGTCATACAGAGCATGGCACGTACCACAGTACAATGCAATGATTTTTTTTTTGTGGTAATGTTCAACTTTGTTCTCAGAGGTGTAGCCTATGTTTATGGTAAACACAATCTATGGCATGATCTATGGTATGGTAATAGCCTGACAAGCAAACCACTTCTGGGGGGGGAGAATGCAGTAGAGGTGTGGGCAGAGAATATTGCTAATACAGTATTTACTCTTGACTGCAGAGGTCAGGGAAGTAGTCCCTGAATAGCTGCTGTGAAGAGCAGTTGTGGAGCAGCACATGGTGTCAGGTATCAGCTGTGTTCCTGTGCCATGTTTGCTTAACCACATAAATTGGCCCTGTGGCTCAGTGCTGCTGTGAGTAGAAGTAAAACCTTAGTCATTAAATGCGGACAGTAGTTGGCAATACTGCAGAGTGCAATCCTTCCCTTTCCACAGACCCACTGAGCATTTATGCTGGAACTGTGTGAAGTCTGAAAGGCTTGTTGCAGAGCTTTGGGGTTTTTATAGCCTTGCTAGAACTAGGAATGATCTTCTGCGGAGGAGACAGTTTCTGTTGCTTGCTGATAACATCTCTCTAAGGGAGCCATCAGGTTGTTCATATAACAAAGTACCACTACCACAGAGACTGGGTTTAACTAGCATTTGTAGGCATTATCTCAGTAGAAAATAACAGAACAAGTCTAGCACGCTGTGCTGGTGGAGCTCTTAGAAGGGACATTGAATGTCAGTCTAACATTGTGTTAGAGCTCTTCTGGAAGCTTTGCTTGAAGTAAGGCAGTCAGTACTGAGTCAGTTGTGAAAGAGCCTTGCAACTGTTACAGGAATACATGTTGGCATGTAAAAATATTTCTGTAGTGTGAGTTGATAAATTTTAGCTATCAGAACTCAGCTCTAGCTAATTGCTACAAGCAAAGAAATCCCCTTAGGCTTACCTTCTTAGAAAATTGGATTGAAATGATGTAGTAGTGTATTTCCATGTGAGCTTTAACTTTGAAAGACTGACTTTAGGATAGCCTTCAATAATACATATACTGCACACTTCAATGCACAAAATTTTTTTTGGGGGGGTGAGTTTTGATGGTGGAACGGGAAGTACTGAGTTTTATCAGACTTTCAGAATAACCTTGTACTTGACCTGGAAGAATGCTGTTTCTGTAATGCCTATGCAGTTTGTGTGATAGAACCTGAGGGAATGAATAGAAGCTTTCAAACATACAATTTATAAAATAATTTTGCAGTGTAAAGGTCATAAAATGCATACATGCATTGCTGGGCAGTATAATTTCTAAATAGTGGGACACTTAGGGAGGTTTTTAAAGACTTTTGTAGATAATGCTTAATCTATCATTGTTACTACAGGTATATTCTTAACTGTGACTTAACAGCTAATTTAGTATTTGAGACTTAATGATTTCAAGATGTGGGAGTTGTTTCAGCTGAATATATTTTGGGGCCTTCTGTTTATCACATTTTTCATGTGCCTTTTTCCTAAATGGGGAATTACTTAACATGGGGTTACTGGGTTGTGGGACTATCTTATTAGAAAATGGCAAATGAAGGATGGTAGAAATGTGTACTCTATTTGTAATACAGCTCTTGTTAGTTGTAGAGGCTAGTAGAGCTTCTGTGCTCTGAATGAAACTGTGTGGTACTGAAATGCTTATTGCAATTTCATCTTAAAAATATATATATGGAGAATGAGAATAAAAAGCTTGAACTTCTTCAGCTATATTTGACTATGTCCATGTATCCAGACTTGCATCAGTTACCACTGCCCATGTTCCTAATGTTGGGCTCTGTAACAAGTAACTTGCTCTGGATGATCCCCCGCAAGACCCCAGTGTGTCCTGTGGTGTGCACATCTTGCTATACATGTGGTATTTTGCTTGCTTGTATATTTAAGGCAGGTCTGAAGGCAGAGCTGTCGGTGAGGAACTCTTTCCAGCTTTGTTCTAATGTCTTCACTTGACAAATCAGTCATATTTCTAGGGTTTTATTAGCAGATATGGTGTCTATTTGCCATCTGTGAACTGGGAGGAATCGTTCTTGCTTGGAATTAATTAGCTGATGTCTGTAGAATTATCTGAACAAAAAATGATACTAGTTTTTTTTCCATCAATGTATTACATTTTTTCTTCAGGTGGTTGATACGTCCAAAAGCATTGCAGATGTCCCAGAATGGTTTAAAGGTAGCCGTCTGAACTATGCAGAAAATCTTCTGAAGCACAGAGACAATGATAAGATTGCACTGTATGCAGCAAGTGAGTAAAAATTAATGGCTTTCTTGTATTTTTTTTTTTTTTATAGTTCATAGGTGTTGGTCTTATAAAACAGCCTGTGTTTTTGTGAAAGCTTGAACTAAACTGGCCTAGGTGAGGAGAAAAGAAGAAAATTAAGCTGACATCTCTGCAGAATGAGTGATACAGCTCCTCAAAACAAACAAACAAAAAGCAAACAGGAAAATACACTCTGGGAATGTAGATAGTTCTGAAAAGTCCTTGGCAAAGTAAATGAAGTTTTCTTCTGATAATGTGTCTAACTCTCTTAAGGTAGTGAAGATGATGCTGCAGTTAACATCCTTCAGTACTTGAGCTATTATTTCATGTTTGTCATAAACACTTGCCTAATGTGCCTTTGGGAGGATTTTGGCACTTCTTGATATTGTCCTTCCTACCCTCTTCCTATACCTTTTACCTTAGAAATACTAAGTGTATTAGTACATGTGACATAGGTAGGAATTACCTGTAGCTGTGACAGTACAGGAAGGAAGGAAAGGACAGTTACACGTATCGAAGAGCTGGAATTTCACTTTTCTGAAACAATGAAGTTCAGTCTTATTTATTTTCTTATTCTGAAGAAGGTGTAAGTCACTAAAATCCAGGTGTCCTCATAATCAAGATTGTAATTCTTAAGAGCCTTCCATAAATTTTCTAACTTTGATAACTTAAAATGTGTATTCTAATCCATTAGATGGGATTAGCCTCTGTGCAGGTTTGTCAGAGTGTTGCCCTGCAGACTTGTATTTTGAGCTTCCCTTTTGCCTGGCCTAATCCTTGTAAGAGTGACCAAGAGGTGATTCTTTGTAATAGCTTAACAATAAACAAAACAGCCTTGTAGCTTATTAGCAGAGCAAGTTATACCGAAACATGGATGGATTGAGCAGGTATTAAGTCTTAGTTTCTGACTTCTGAGAACTGAGATCAGTTCTTGAATTACATGTGTATTCCCATTGTTCTGAGAGTAAAAACTCTCTAACAGCTACATAAAAAAACAGCTACATAAGACAGCAAAGCTGTCTTCTGTATTTTAGCACTGAAAGAAAATCTTTATCAGTTGTTTTGCTATTTAAAGATATTGAAAGAAACCTCTCTGATCATACATATATATAAATATATATATAACAACTCGAAATCAGAGAGAATAGGAAAATCTATGACCTTGTTTTGATGTAATAAGAATTTTCTGCTGAAGTCGGATAGAAATGAGGCTTCTAACAGAAAGCTAGCTTTGAAGTGATGAGCTTTTAAATTCTGAGGTCATTAGAAAAGCTTCTTAAGTATTACTTAATTAGAAAAACCTCAGCATAGTTGCTTAAATCTTGTGCAATAGCTGAAAGCCAAACACCGATCAGTAAGTCAGCTCTAAGGGTAAGCAATGACGGGATTGACTTCTGTTGATGTTAAGTGTGTAATTAGAGGAAAAGTGGAGTTAAGTACTTGCAGTTCAAATTATTTAAGGTATTATTAGCAAATTAGTTAACTTTTTGGTTTGATAAGTGATCACATTGTCTCTTGGAGATCATTTGATGTTAGGAAGTCATGGGTTGTACTGGAGACTCAGTGCTTAGGTGATACCAAACAGAGAAATTCCCTGATACAGGTGTATACTGTGTCAGTGTCTGACTAGTGAACACACTTCTTTTTCTGCAGGGAACAGGCCTATACCTGCATCTCTTTTCATGACCTTCTGCTGTATTTAATCTTCTTAAGATTTCTTAAGTCAGAGTATTTTTCATTAACCAATCACTGCTAGGTCAGAGTGGTGTTTAGAAAACCTGTGGCAGGTTCCTGAAATTACTAGGGATGATTCTGTGGGAGTTCTGTGAGTGTAATAGGGCATGGGAATGGAAGTGTAACTTTCCTAAACAATTTCAATTACTGTCTCCTACTGTCAGTCTCTTATTTGTGACTGCTTTCTCCTGGGGTCTTTAATCACAAAGCAAGATCAGAGTCATCTTGCCTGTTGTTCTAGGGGAACACAGAACTTATAGACATACCCTGCTCAGCTTATGAACTGCATGTTTTATTGACTTCTGTACTGCTTCCCATCAACACCTGCTGTCTTGCTTCATGTAGGTCTAAATGTACATGGGAGGAAGTCTAAGAAGGCAAGAGTAAAAATACCTTTCCCTGCTTAAAGAAAATAATGACTGGAGCTGTTCTGCAAAAACCTGATGTACCACCTGATGCAGCGCATTTTTGTGGCTATGTTCTTGATATGTGTTTTCATGAGAAATGCTGGATACTAGAAATAGGATGGGCTCAGTGGCTTGCATGGTTTCACAGTCAAGTTGAAGTAGTACAGGGCCTTTAAGATGACTAACGTTGTCTTTCATAACATTTGATTTGCTCATTTTGTTTCATGAATGATTTATTAACAGCTATGTAACATCTGACATTCACTACAAAAATGAAAATACCCTGCAGTTCTCTGAGAGGTGCATAGAGTCCAGTTTAGTTTATTTGGTTTGTGGTATGTAGGCAAACACAGATGTTTAAAAGAATACACTGCAAGTCATGTTTTCCTTCCAGAATTAGTTACTTGTACTGACTCTAGGTTACAGTGTAGAATTTCTGATCGGATGCTTTAATAAATCTTGTTTCCGCAGAGGAAGGCAAAGAAGAAATCTTGAAAGTTACTTTTGAAGAACTGAGACAATCTGTAGCTTTGTATGCTGCAGCCATGAGGAAGATGGGAGTAAAAGTAGGAGACAGAGTTGTGGGTAAGTATTTTTTTTTTTTTTTAAAGGAGAGGAGGTAAAATTTTTTCTTGAAATGTGCAAATGAGTAGAGTTATAAAAATGAGTATGGAATACTGCTTCATAGAAACATTCTAAAGAAAAGGCTCTTACACCTTTTAGTTTTGTATGAAATACGCTTCTAGAGGGAAGGAACCTGTATTAGCCTGTGTGTTCTCAAGCACTGCAGAAGGATGGGAAAAAAACTCGTTTATGTAGCAGACTCTAGTAAAGCTCTAAGTGCTCTATGGAAGCAGAAGTGATGGAGACTTTGCATCTAGCTGAGCTTTGACTCACAAGGTTGGGTAGGTTCACACTGTGGCAATCTTGGAAATTATGGTCCCAGGCTGTTTGTCCTGGTGCCAGCTGGCAATTACTGTCCATACAGCCCCAGGTAATGTGATGCACTGTGAGCTGCACTTCTTGAGGACTAGACAGTGGCTTCTGCCACCAGTGCTTTTGGGAGTAGTGACTTTCAGCAGAACAGTGGCAGTGAACAGCTGAAGAGTGAGAACTTTTTAAGTCATTCCAGTGCTAGGCATAGCAGTTAGAGCCGTATTATCCTTTCAGTAGTAACTCAGTATTTTTGGAGTAATTGAAGGGTCTTAGTCCTGTCATAAGACTGTTGTGCAGACTTTTCCAAATAAACATTTTTTTGTCTTATGAACAGTTTGTACAATATGCAGTCCGGGCACAGACAGGAGTTACTCAAGTTGGCTTCAGTCCATTTGTTCTGAATTGCTGCTTGTGATCTTGCAGTTGATCTGTTCTGTATCTGTGCTTCCCATGCTGTGTAATATACTCTCTGTGATTTTGTCAGTTTGGTGCAAGTCCAGACTGCAGTATCCTTGAAGTTCCCTGACGCCTACCTGGTATTTGTGCTAATGTGCTTATCCATCTTACTCCTGGAATCACGTGTTTTTTGAGCAATACTTGGCAGTAATCCTAAGTCTATGTAAATTCTTAAATGGTGCAAACACAAAGTGATGAAACTGCTTGGTTTCTTTTTCTACAAGTTACAAACCAGAACTTGAGCCAACGCCTTCAAAATCAGAAGGGTATGCGTTATTATTTTTTACTTCACACATAAATATGACCCACAAATGGGGATGTAAAATATACTCAAGAGATCTCATACTTCATGTATGCGGTATGAGTATTGTTCTGAACTGGTAACTGCAGAATTTAGTTATCACAACTAGGGGCTTGCCCTTTTTATACAGAATTAGAACAAATCACTAATGTAGTATGAACCATCCAGCCAAGTCAGGAAGGTTTGCCTGAATGAAGAGTAAGTTGATGCTTTAATTTTGTTTCCATTTTCAATCTTAACACTATCACATTCATTCTGATAACTTCTTGAGGAGCGACAGCCTCTGTCTGAAACCAAAGCAATGAACAGGATGACTTACGCTCCACAAAGTTTGGGTATTTAGAACTTAAATGTATGATGTTGCTTACTATGTCCTCTGCTGTGTACATCAAATAAGTGGGTTGTATTTTTAAAATCTGCCCCACCAATGTTGGCAAAACAGTATCTAATCATTCATAGAACTAGAAACCTGGATATCATGAAACCAGTCAAAGTCATAGTCAGGTTTCTGTTGACCACTTCTAATGTTTTCCATAAACTTAGTCTGTCTGCGTGGAGCACTGAATGTGTTCGTTTTTTTTGGTGACTTTTGCAAAGAAATTACTCAAGATGTGTAATAACTACTTTATGTTGCAGACTGGTTATGGAGATTTAATACACTACTCTGTATTGTTTTGTAAATAAGTTTTTTTTTTTTAAATTGAGTTGTCAAAATAGTTGTTCCATGCATATTGGTGGTTATGCTAATGCAATGGATTAAGTCTCATGCGTAAGTGACAAGAAGGAGGCTATGTACCAGTTTCAATTACTATAACACGATGATATACTCAGAAAGTGGTGGAGCAGCACAGACGAGTAACTACTGGTTTTGTGTAGGAGATTTTCTTCTCTGGGAAGAAAATACTGCTCCCTAGGTTAGCGGGACTGATAATAATGTTTAAGTATGATCGGGTACAGGCCCATTAAATGGGAACATTCATTTTGGATTAAGGTTAAAGAGTTTTACCTACATCAGACTGTGTTTGCAAATTAAGTTCTGTTTACAACCTGATTAACTGCTAGAACTCTTCTTATCAAAACCAGTTAGAAATGCAACATTTGGGAAAAGAAGACAAAAATAATGGTGGTGTTATTTTGTGCTCATTTTGTGAGTAGCTCTTAGAGTATAATGTGTAGGAGAAATGTGCTCTGTAGCTGGAGAAGAGAACATGCTATTGAAATGTAGTCAGTGGTGATAACCATACTAATAATGTCATCATAACTTTAACTCCTTTTAGTTAATGAGCATTTTTGCTTAGCACAACTGGAGGCTGGCTAATCATTGAATATTGTTTGTTTTGGCAGCTGGCTCACCTCTTATTTTAATTAAATTAAAACTAAATTAACAGACTACCTGCAGGAGGTAGCTATCCAAATTTCTGTTGACAATTCATCATTAATGTCGGTGCTTCCTTACACATAAAGGGCAGGACTTAACTGTACACTTCAACATCCTGTTCTCACGGAAGAAAATGTGTGTGTGACTTCAATGGGAAGCTTGATGTTCAGTGATTTTATGAGGAGGCACAGAATGCAGTCTCTGGTTATCCAGTGGCTTTGCTGTTCTTTAAACAAACAAGCAGCAAACAAATTGAAAAAAAATACAAAACAAGAAAAAAGTTAAGTTTTGTGACATAGCCCAACTGCTTCATTTTTTAAGCTTTGTGATCTATTAACACGTTTGAATTACTACAGAAAGCTCATCTTTCACAAGTGCTATACTGTCATAAAATTTATTTTAAATTATTCTTCCTGACAACTTAAAATGAATAGAAAGGGGAGGATTCATTCACTTGTAAAGGGTGTGCTGCTTCTGTCTAGCTCTTGGGGTCAAAGTGATTGTAACTTCAAGATTTTGATATAAACTACTACTGTCAGACTTCTTCCTAAATAATGGGTATTAGGAAGACTTTCAAAGATGTTACAGTATCTAAGGAAAGATGTTCTTATCAAAATACCTTAATTTTATATGAACCATAGGCAATTTCTTGCATTTTTTTTTTTTTTTTTCCTCTACCTTGCTCTGCCCTCTTACTCTGGCTGGTGAGAGACTCACCTTGTAATTCCTGGTCAGATGAACCTGTACCAGCTCCCAACAGTTGAGCTGTTGCACAGTTCCCCTTCCCCTCCCCTGGTGCCCAAGAGTCCTGACCCTGACAGATTGCATTGCCTTGGACAGCAGCCCATATCTAGGGAGAGCTTCCATCTGAAAGAAATCAGGAGATTTTGTATTTTGTATAGCAGTCCAACTATGTACACACATAAATTTAAATTGGGTCTCAACATCTTTCATAGATCTCTCTCCTATGCCAGAGGATATTGGCAGTCCTTGGAAGATCTGAAATGTGACATCACAGTGGGAGGTTGAAGCTGCTGGCTTTTCTCCAAATCCCGAATTGACATGGGGTAGAGATGTTAAGTGTTGGGTGGGAAAGCTTGAGTCACACACCTGCTTGTGGTACCAAAGATGAGGCTCTCCAAAACTTGCCAAAATCTGCTGGGACCTAATTTGTTCCAAAGCTCTTAGCAGATGGCAGAAGGAAGGGTGATTCTTCACATAGCTTATAGCAGTGTAATTGAGAGCGTGCTTTTACTTCTGAAAAGTTGTCTTTTAAATAGAAGGGAGATATTTTTACTGTTTTTGTTTTAGTTGTGTAATACCTAGTCAGCCTGCCAGGTTCTGATGCCCTTTGTCGACACTTTCTCTTAAAATCACTTAAAATCTGGAGTTGTTAGAGTTATAAACAAGACCATTAGCACTGTGTTTTCTTGTGAATTTAATTTCTGTTCTTTAATGCCTCTAAGTTTAACTGTACTTAACATATCCCCTAGTTTGTTCAGTACGGTTTATGGTTGCATCATACCAGTAATAGTGTGTTAAAGTTGGAGGTGGGTGAATGTGGGTGGACAAGCAGCGCTTTTTCAGCTTGATTTCCTAATTTTCCATTTCCATCACTAAGGAGATGGCACTTAATAGTAAACATAACTGAAGCTGATGTGTAGTGAAACATCTCTTCTAAAGATATCTTGCAATGTTTGAACAGTTGATGCTTGAACAGTTGAAGAGACAAATACAATACCTAATCCAAGCTACAGAAATTCAAATGTGAAGGACTTGCAGTCTCCCCCTGGTCATCTGTTTGGCAAATAACAATGACTACAGCAAGAATAAAGTAAAGCTGGGAGTACCTGTGGTTTTAGTCTCCAGGTATGTTGCTTCTGTTATCCTGTAGCCAGCTTTTACAGCTATTCAATTACAAGTCACCTGTGAAACAAACTAATCTTCCCCATATGTTCACACACAAAATCCCCAACAAAATGTCAATGAATTACATTGTCTAAAGCTGGTATTTTATATATAGTAACTGTATTAGCCCTGCTTGCTTATGTGGGTTTTAAAGCTAGTTTTGTAAGAAGATTAGCATGTTACTAATAGTGTCAGGCCACAGCAATGCTGGGTAGGATGGCCACTTTAAAATCCTCCCAGAGTATGAAATCTTGCATTAACATCAGAAAGGGAAGCTGGAAGTCTGGTCTTCAAATTGTCTCTTCTGTTTGAGAGCTAGATGAATAGTATGGACCATGGAGAAGGTATTTCAGTTATAGGTCCCTACTTCCCTTCGTCCGGATGCATTCTGTCAAGGCTTGAGCTAAATCTTTGATACAGGGTCAAAGTTTTCTTCATTCAGATAACTAGAAATGGTTGGATGCCTCTGCCTTTGAGTGCATGTTGTGCTTTGAGGCATTAGGTGCTTTCAGGGAGTGTGTTCTCAGCACTTTGAGAAAATTGAGGTTCTTGCCAACATAACTACACCAGGAATTTTTAGACTACAGTTTTCACCTATGTTGAGTAGTGTAAATGAGCATGTAGATTTAATTTCAGCATATTCTAGATCAAATAAGTTGCAACTGACAGCAGATGCTGTCCAGAACAGATCAGGCTCTAAGTGCTTCTTAAAAAAATAAATATATACAGTGTTGGTAAGATAGCACTTCTCCTGCTTGGAGATTTTTGTCACAGGTTTTCTCATGAAAGTTTCTTCATTTGTTTTTATGGATCTCATTCCAGAACAACCACATTTTTATTTGTGCTACTTGGTGTTGGCCATTATGACAAGTAGATGAAAATCCTGACAAGCAGGTTGTCCGCCTGCAGTGATCAGATAAGGTGTAGAAATGCAGAGTAAGTTGCTTTACGTGTTTCGTATCTTTTGGTAGTTTTGGCTGATATGCTCAAACACCACTTCAAAGCCAACTGACAAGTGAAAGTAATGATTTAATTGTCTGGTTTGCAATAATAAGCAGACTTCTGTACTTGCCCTGAGGGCTTTTGTAGGAAGAGTGAAGAGAACTTGCATGTAAGAGATGTTGTAAACTCTAGCAAGGTAATCAACCAGCTCTGAAGGTTAGAGAGACATCTTTTAGTTTTCATTGTCTGACCTGATTATAACCTTCTCCAAGAAATACTCATTCAAATTAATTGGCATAAATTAAAAAAGAACAGTTGCCATCACACAAACCATGGTTTAGGCTGCTTCATACACTTCAAATTATTGTTCTGGGAAGAAGGCTTTTTTTTTTTTTTAATCAAATCTTGCAGTACTGTATTTTATGTTACAAACCTTGGTGCTATGCAAGAAATAGCAAAATAAATACGCCATTATGGGCTAGAGCTTTTTCTGCACTTTATGTACTTAAGAACTTTACTGAACAAAACACCGCAAACTATGCAGCTCAGGAGTAATTTACATCTTAACATGGTATGGGCTTTTTATTCAGTTGTGATTTTTAAAGAAACTGTTGCACATGCATTTTAACACTATTTTCAAAGTTGCTACTCCCAAAAGCACAGCTGAAATTGTCAAGTTGGTTTGAAAAACTTTTACTGATTTTGAATCATGATAAAGAACAAATTTATACTTTTATAATCTACTTTTTTCAAAGTTGAAAAAGGATAGATGTTCAAGCTGCGTAGACAAACTGGCAAAAATATAGCTCAGTACCTTCTTGACAAAGTTAAAACATAACAAACTTCTATTAAGATCTATGATCTTAGTTCCTGTCCTGAAAAGTACTTCTGTAAATATCTTTCATTGAAAAGGACTTAGTCCCATTGAGTTTTTGCTGCCTGGTAGGTACTTCTGCAGCACCTGCAACTTGCACTGAAGTCCAAGGTCTGCTAGTTTTTTGGCTTAAGAAGCATTTTAAGGCTATTTAAACTTGCTTTCAAACACTGAATTCTAATTAGTTGTCTAAATAATTAGGCCTGTTCAAAGTACTCTGACATCTTTCAGTTGCTTAAAAAGAATTATCTGAAATTCCAGATCTTTGATCTCTTTTATGGTAGTTTAAGTGTGAATTTCAGTTGCAAATAATTAATTTGTGGGTTGGATTCTGCTAAATTGAGAGTCAATCTCAGTCCTATAGCAGGCTTTCTGGAGAGTTGCTCAAATTGAGCCCGCTGAAAATCTAGCTAACTTGACTTCCATTTTGTCTGTGTGCCTTGGTATAGTGAATTTCAATGTTGAAAACTTGCTGCAAGCTGATGATAAATCTGAAGAGCTATATGTCTGTATAGGAATGTTCAAGGGCTTGTCCTACCGTGTTCCCTCCTTATCAGCTGAGACACTGGTTTTGCTTGTTTGTGTTTAAGATTCTGGCAGTGTATACCAGACAAAGTTTAGCCATGGAAAGCTGAATCTCTGCTTTTGAACATAGATAGACTTCAAATGTAAAGCAAAAACTTGAACTCTGCCCACCCTCCTGCTTCATACATCTGTTCATGCAAAGACTATTTTTTCTGATGCACTAATGCATTGTGTGTATTGAGTCATGTTGATTAAAATTAGAATTAAGCCAGGTGTAAAAGTCACCTGATCTTTTTAGGGTGTTCTTTGTCATTTCTGCCCAGGAAGCAAGGAAATGTTTATCTTTCTACAAGTGACATAAATAGCTGAGTACAGAAAGCATTGAAGGAATGCGAGAGACATCTCTGATGTGACCTGGTTGCATAAGAGAACCTTACAAGATCAACAATTAGCTAAATTTGGTTTATTTTGAGATCCCTGCCTTTCTAAGCGCTGCTGAGTATTTGTACTCTTTTCTTCCAGATGTTTGTTTTTCCTAATGTCTACATTTCAATGCACTGCCCTGCATGTGCTGTTAGTCTCCATGTAACCTGCCAGTACCTGCCATGTAATTCAGCCTGCCAGTTCCACTCTTCAGTGTGCCACCCACTTATCCTTAAAGTCTCATTAATTAAGCAGAAACCTTTGTAAATTGGGAGTAAGTCTGTAGGTATAAAATCTGATTTAACTTTTTATAAATTAAATTCTGTATAATTCATTGTTGTCACTGATTAGACTTTGAAGGAAGGCAGTATGACTGACAAACTTGTGGAGTTAAAAGATGCTTCAGCATGCAATTCTCATTTTTTAAATCTGTATAAACTGGCTATTGTATAGATTATATTTTCTATAAACTCTGATAGGTTCTAGTTTTCTTCCATCTTTAACCATTCAAATTCTGCCACAGGTTACTTACCAAACAGTGTTCATGCAGTAGAAGCAATGCTGGCTGCTGCAAGTATTGGTGCTATCTGGAGTTCAACATCCCCAGACTTTGGCATTAATGTGAGTAGCTTTGTTGTAAATTCCAAAAAAGCTGTCATTGTTATTTTGACAAATGTGATGGTGACAAGTTAGAGGCAGGTGGATTCTGTTCACTTTAGTCTTACTGCCACCTGGTGGCACATTCAAGTACATCATATTTTTTTTTGTAGCTACCACAAACTGAATGAAAACCTGAACTTTCAATGATGATTTTTCAGCACAGTAGTTTCAGTATCTTTAGTTAACTCCGTTGGGAAATTTATAGGCACACCATAGTCCTGGTGATCTTTGGGATATGTTCTTTGTTCACATAGTTCTCAGCACATCATGAGCAGTAACATCCAAATTACTTTTAAAATGGAGTGTTGAATCTTTTTTTTTATCTAAAAGTTAGCATGAAAGCATTGAAGAGTGTATTGTTTGTGTATTGCAGAACACAGAAAATACCCAAATTTTTAGGTGGTACATACCCTTAATTTTGTGCTTTAATCCCAGTAGCTCGTTAAAGGTATGGAACTGTCTCAGGATTAGCGCTAGATGGCAGCAGCATTCCTGTTGGTTTACAACTGAAGTTGTAACACTGGGAAAGAAAAATTATTTTTAAAAAATCATTGCAGCATGTAATGATCAGTCTGTTCTACAGATATTTTCTGCTTGCTCAGAAAACGACAGTAGGGAGTATTTTCTTTGCAATGTCACTTGATCTCTCATCTGGGGGAAGATTGTTCATTTTGCTTACCTTACAGAGCACTGGTATGTTGTGTTCATGTTGATACATTATTTTCAGTGCCCAGCTTTATTATTTTTTTGTGATAGTTTTCTTAATGAAACTTGGCTTTAGAGCAGAGGTGTCATCAATATAATTTATTCTCCTTTGGTTTGGCAGCATGTGTTGACATGAATTCAAACCCTAAAATCTTGCAGGGGTCCTCAGGGATATTGGCTCCCACCCGAAGGAATAGGTTTTCCTCCTATGCACTTACATTTGTCCTGTTAGTGTAAATGAAGATTTTGTTTGTGTTTTGGGAAACAGTGGAGCATTTTCAACATTTCAAATGTAATTGTGTATATATATTTTATGAATTCTAGAAATGTCACTTTTCAGAGCTGCCTACACACTGCAGGCTCTGAATGCCATACGTCCAAAGGCTCCACATGCATTCAGGATGTCTGCTATCAGGGAACCAGTGAGTTTCCTCCCACATAGCAAAAGCTGCCAAGGGTGGTATTCTTTGTTTCTCCAGTCCCTGTTATCCATTTAGGTGCACTAACAAGAAACTGGTTCTTTTTGGCCTGTGAACAAGAGGTTTCTGGATATGCAAGTTTAAAAGGAGGATCTGCTCTTAGAACTGTGTGAGAAGCCTTTGGTAAGCCCTAGCAAAGTCAGTGCAGCTTCATTCATGGGGTCCTGCACAACTTTTTTTGTACAGGATTTGAGGCTCATCAAATAGTATGAGTCATATCTGATATACCTGCGCTTTTCATGAAAGCAATTCCTTGCTGAACCATCTGGTGGGATTAAAGTTCAGTGTAGCAATTACATGTTCCATCTGTTTGTATTCCCTCTGTATCACATCAAGCTGCCTTGTGGGATTTGATCCTGCCAGTGCTAATGAATCCAACAGGGTATGTTAGCAAGATTAGTAAAACCCTGAGAATTGTAGTCATCTCTGCCTGACTCACACTTCTCTTCAGATTTCATTCTTCTGTTAGAGTACCCTTAATCCTCTCATTGGTCTTCATTTTTAAACAGGCAGCATGGATCTGGGGTATGTATGCTCTGTGTTCAGCATGAGCATGTACACACAGGGACTTGGTGTGAACTTGCTGATTGGTCAGTTCTTTGAAATACTGCAAAGAAGTGAGATGATGACATACCCGAGACAGACGGAGATTTGCTTTTGTATTTCCTTAGAGACTGTTTCAGTTAATACACATTTCTGAGTTTGTTAATACACTAGTGGTTTCTTGAAAACCTGTTTTGTTGCTGAAACTGATTCAGGGCATTTTTTTTTAAATGTAATTGATATAGTTAGGTGTCAATGCATTATCATGGTGTTTTTTTTTTAAGGATGTGAACAAGGAAAAGGAAAAGCATCTTCATGCTTTTCTGTATTCCGGAAAACATTTTCCTTCAGGCACTAGGAGAGAAAGTGTGTCCAGGTGACATTCAGCAGAGACAGTTGCTAATTATATTTAGTTGCACCCCTGTACCCCAGTGGTGATCAGCGAGCTTTCTTGGAAAGGCGATATGGAGAAGTAGTTGTAGCAGGACCTCCGTGCTTCTGCAGTAGGCTTTCTTGCAAGCCTGACCAGCCCAGCTTGGAAAGGAGTTGAACAGAGATTTGTTGATTGTGATTTTTTTTTGACTTGATCTTTTTGGTTTGGTAACAATTTGGCTCCATTCTGGTTGCAAAGTAGACCACGATGCATGGGACAGATAATAAAGGCTGATGGGAAGAATAAGCATGTGACTGAAGTCTGTTTTTTGCAGCATAATTTAGGAGATTGTTCCTGAGCAGTTAGCTGACAATTTTATAGTATCGAGTAATCTTGTAGTTCTTAATATTTCAAGTAATGTGTATAGAAAGGAATGAACATTACCTTGTGCTGGGATCTTTTAGTAAAAGGATTTGCTTCTTGCTGTTGAATACAAAAAGATCAATTTCTGGTAAGCTGCTGCATGCAGTGTACCTGGAAAAAAAAAAAAAATGAAAGAAACGCCACAAGGGTTTTCTTCTAATATGATAATAGCTATGGTAAATTCCTGGAAACACTCCAAGCTGGTGAAGACACCTAAAAACGTAGCATGTGAATGTTTCCTGCCCCAGGGGTTCTAGAAGAACTGTTAGTGTTTTGTTGGTGGCATGTGTTTGATATCTCATCATTCTGGTAACAATCAGTGGTATGACTTCCTTTGTTAATGATTGTAGAGCAAAGGTGTGACTTCATGTGAAGTGCCACCTTGCCATATGAGAAATGCATCTTCCAGAAGACTTTTTTTTCCCGTTTTTCCATACATTGTCAAAATAGCACTGAGAACAGTTTACAAGGGCATATAGAGAACACCTGTGGTAAGATGCAAATAAGAGTTTTGGGGGACTTCAAGTAAGCTAAGTCCCTTATTCCTACCAACATCACGTTTAGGAGCTTATCCTATTTAGATAGGTTTATAAATGTAAATCTCAAGATGAATTTTTAGTGGTTAGATATGTGAAATGTGCTTTGTAAACTTGGTCCCTCAGTGAATGTTCTGTGATCTGTGGTGACTTTGTTACTGGTTGATGGATGGTGGGGGTCACAAAATCCGTTGTTAACAATCCTGCTGTACCTTGAAGATCTTGGGTGAGTGAAGGGCACATGCAAGCAGTCTTCTAACAATTATTCTGCCAATTCTTATCCTTATTCCTTTCTTAAAACAAGATTTGTCTTCAGCCTCCAGTGAGTTTTCCTGCTTTAGCAATTCATTTTTAATTTGTTTTTCTCTGTCCTTAGGGTGTGCTGGACAGGTTTTCCCAAATTCAGCCTAAGCTCATATTCTCGGTTGAAGCTGTTGTGTACAATGGCAAAGAACATAACCACTTGGAAAAGCTCCTGAGTGTGGTAAAAGGTATTTCACTGCATGCTGTTAATCTTATGCCGTAATTCTGTGCACACTCAAAGCTTTTACTGTCACTGAAAATGACACCTTTGCTTGTTGCTGTCCCTGTTTGTTTCCAGTATCCCTATGGCCAGTTAAAATTGCAAAATCAATATGAGTAAAAAATGTTTTTTGCATAATTTTAAGTCTTTTGCTTGCTTAGCTTAAATATATTGATACTTCTATCAGTGTAAATTAGCTGGCAGTGAAGTGGGGGAACAGGAGAAATGGTGGTGCTGTCTTTCTCTGCCCATGTGAAGTGCTGCTGAAAACAACTGAAGAGGTATTACAGCACTAAAGTTGATTTATGCTTTTATTTTTAAAAGGCTGACAATAATGAGGAAATCATATCTTAAGTAATGGAACTTCAGGGATTTCTTAAACTCTAAAACTATATCCAGTACTTAATGCATCAGATTTACCTCCATTCCTTGGGGCATTACACTATGAGCCAATTGGACAGAAAAGACTTTTGGCTTGTATAACTGAATGTAGTAATTTTTTTCTTCCTTCCAGGGCTTCCCGATATAAAAAAAGTGGTGGTGATTCCATATGTCTCCTCAAGAGAAACCATAGATATCTCTAAGATTCCAAACAGGTAATGCAAGACTATCTGAACTAGGGATGGATGCTGATATGTCTTGAAAATTTATGACTTCTTGACTTTGTAAAAGCTAGGATTTAGCTAGATTTCTTGAGATGGGTCCATTATGAAAGCACAGGTGGTATTGTGCTGTAGATGAGTTGCTTCCACAAACCCACCTGTTTGTGTAATGGTTTTCAAAAGAAGGCAAAGGTTCCTCAAATGGTCTTTCCCTTCAAAGTCAAGGAGGCACTGAATGTGCCATGGGATGAGGCAGCACAGGAAAAATCAGTTTGGATTTTTTCCATTCTTTCTTTCCTTTAGTTACTGTTTTTTTTTCTCTTTAGGAACCATGGCATTTAATTTAGAACCGCAGTCACTGTACTAAAGGTGACTAAGGCTTGAATTGAAGTGTGCCCTGCATGCAGTGGAGATTGGCTAGGCAGCAGTTTCTGCCTCTTTCTATTCCATCTTGAGCTGCTTTATCACGGGATGCTTTTTACTGGCTTTATCAGGATGGGAGGCAGAGCTGTGTTATCCTTTTTCTAGGAAAGACATTTTTAGCCTTTTTCATTGGCTAGAGTGGTGCAGTTGCTAGTTCAAAGTTGCATAGAAGATCATTCTGTTGCAAGACATAATATCGGGTTTAAAATTAAACTAAAGCTTTAATAAGTACTCATTACAGCAGGGCTGCATTTACAGTGTGAGAAGCACTCTGGAGAATTGTTTTCTTGTCATTGGTTACATGAACTGACTTTTTGTAGCTCCTATCCCAAAGCCAAACCTCCACTGATAAACTGAGAATCTGCTTTCATCTGTTAAGGCTGGCAGCTGATGATAGGTGGAGATTTTTAGGCTTGATTTCTTTGTGTTACATCTCAATATTATACTCATGCTTTATTTTAAAAAGAAAAAAAAAAAAACAATTCAAACAGAGTAGCATGACTAGGAATGAAAATAATATACATAGTTTGTGTATGTAGCTTATTGTAAAAGAGCTACTAGATACAGTAGTAATCTTAAATATGGGCTAGGGTAATGGGTTAAAAAAAAAAAAAACAACACTGAAGTGTTCCTTTTTTCACTCTTATGCAGTGTCTTTTTAGAAGACTTCCTTGCTACAGGGAAAGGAGACCAGGCACCACAGCTGGAGTTTGAACAGCTGCCTTTCAGTCATCCTCTTTTTATCATGTATTCATCAGGCACAACAGGGGCACCAAAATGCATGGTTCATTCAGCTGGGGTATGTCTTCTCTGGAGCTGTGCTATCTATACATAATTCTGTGCATTATGTTCTTTTTTCCTTTAACAGCATCTTAAATCATAATGTACTTTAAGGAAGAATTTATTACTGACAATTGTTCAGTAACACACAATGAAAATTCTAATGTATGTTACTGTTTGTAAGCAAATATGGATTAATGAGGTTATAAAATAATTTGATTTAGAGATTGGTATGGAGACCTTTCAGAGATTTCAGCTATTGGGAGCAAGTGTATGTCACATAGGAAGAAATAGTTGGACCAGTTCTACCACCTAAGTTGTACTACTTACACAGGCATCTCTTCAGTTATCCCATATTCCCTATTTTTTTTCCTTTGAGAAAATCTTAATCAGTTAATTTCTATCCATCTTAAGGACTCCTGAGACCAGGGCTTAAGTAGCTGCACTGCTACAGAGCTCTTGTGTAACTGTAGGCAATTTGCTGAGGATTCTTCAGGCTTGAATATTTTTGGATGCTGCAGAGAGAACAGTGGTGATTCAGGACTGGGGCCAGGACCCAGCGCCCAGGAGTTGCTGTTCTCTGAGCTACCTAACCTTTTGGTGCTGATCCCTTATGTGCTCGTAGCGTGGCTCAAGAGCAGCAGTGCCTACTGATTTTTGATGCTCCAGATGCTCAGCACTGTATTAGCTGCATGCTAAGCCCAGCAACAACAAGCAGACTAGTAGTTTTTTGTCAGCTGCCAGATTATGCCATGTAGTGCTAAACACTGAAGATTTATTCTGAGCATCCTACAAGTCCTGTAAGTAAACAAGTCCTATAAATAAACTTGAGAGAGCATCTTAAGTGGTAGGCTTTCAAACAGCTATATGCTTTACCAAAATACATTTATTTATTCATTTTTATAGAATGAGGGTTTCTAGGGCTTTAGAGGGGAATATTTCATGGTCTCTGCCTAAAGTCATTGTTAAACAAAACTGTTTTGGAAGCTGTGGAAAAGTAATAACTAAATGGTTATTTAAAGGAAAGCTTTTTTTCATTTTGAATTGAATTTTACTTTTCATTTCACTACTTTGTGTGGTCCTTTCAGAGGCAATGTGATTACTTTTATACATGGAATAATTAAGTTAACACCTGCAATTCTTTTGGTAAAGCTAACAAGTTAGTCATAGCATTTCTAAATCCTGAATGTGAAATTTTAAAATGTAGGTAATAGTGTATAGCTAGATGGCAGCATTGTGAAAGCTTAATGTATTCAAACAGTGGCAGGTGAATTGAGACGTGGTTCCAAAGTGAAAATCAGATTTACTCCTTTATTTAATGTTTTCTGCCTTTTCTCCCAAAGTGCATGCTGTTTTTATGACTTTTTCATTTCAAATATTTACCTGTAATATATTTTCTTTCAGCGTAAATCTTATTGCATGTTTATGAGGCTCTTAACAGTTCCACAATGCAAAAAGAACTATTTTAAAATCAAACACATTGTGTCACTGCAGTGAAGTGACTTAGAAGTAGTTTATAAACTTATTTATCATAACAAATTACACTTCAGTGATGATTAGAAAAACACTTCAGCTGCATTTCCAACAAAAGTGAAAAGGAGATAATATATTTTACTAAAGTTTTTTGAATATTGATGCTCTGAGCAATGAGATTTTCTATGTTTCTAGTCACTTCACTATTTACAAGAGAGAATGTGTAGTTAAGTCTCTTGTTTCCTGAGTGTTAATAGGTAAGGTGATTTGCATAAATAATGTATGATAGCTGCTGCAGTAGTGGTAGGTCCCTCATTCCTCCAAGCTGTCTAGATATACTGAATATGAAATCTTCCTGCTATTTACCTGACGCATCTGATTGGTAAAACCATACTGTTAAAACGACAGTCCGCATGGAGTACTGTGCAGTTCTGATAGCTGGGCAGACTTGGAAGTGAAGAAGGTTGTTCATTCCATGAATTACAAGTGGTATGCAGTGGGAATTGCTGAGGTCTAATGAGAGAGGCTGAGAAGTTACATGAGAAAATGAAGAATGCAATCACTGCTACTGATTTAGATAGGCCTGGGAGTTACTTCAGCTGTGGATAGAAGAAAATACTTGTATGTAATCCTGGGGTGCATCCTGTGAATGACAGGCAACATCAGGTTTTTTGAAGACTTAATGTGCTGTCAGTTTTCCTTTACATTTATGTACACTTACGGTTTTTTTACTATTATTTTTTTCAGGGTACGCTAATACAGCATCTGAAGGAACACATTCTTCATGGTAACATGACCAGCACTGACATAATTATGTACTATACAACGGCAAGTGTGGCTTATTAAGGCGTTTCTAAAAACCCTTTAGTGCATTTTTCTTATAAAGCTGAGGGAGATATCCACACAAATCTGCAAGTTCATTTTTATGTATTTATAATTCTTGCTCTGTAAAGAATCATCCTACTTTACAGAGTTTTTAAATAAGTAAATAATCAGGGGGGGATAATAAAAATGGAGCAGGGACCTTTCTGATGAAAGGTCAAACCTATGTTAAATGTTTCTGATCTAATTAGTGAGGAAAACTAATTGATTTTTACAGTCCTTTAGGGTCATTGATTTAACTGCCACGTTAATTTAATCTGCAAAATAGGCTCTACCTTTCTGCAACATGTAATTAACCATACTGAAGATGAGGATTTTTTTCTTTCTGTTTTGATGGAGAGGAAAGAATGTGAACATCAGAGTTTTAGTGAAGGAAAAGGAATAAAACTGAATTATCTTTGTTAGGGTTCAGTTATGTGTTTTTCCTAATGTGGTAAAGAAAATGATTCTGCAATCTTCTATTACTCTAACGGTTTGAGAAGGCTCATGTCTTTCCTCATGAGTTCCTTTCTGAACTTTAACACTTACAGTTGGTTTGTAATACCTACACAGAGGAATTATGATTACCTTGTCCCAGTCTTGTCCGATCTCTTGACTCATGCTTTAAAGCTGTGTGTATAGGGAGGTATGGAATCCCTTATGCTATTAGATATTTATAAGGGAAGTTAGTTGAACATTCATTAAGAATGTGTACCTAATTCAGACTTGGGACAAGTGAGAGGATAAACAGTGCTCCAGTCTTATTTTCTGATGCTTAAATAGTGTTATTAGAGGTAACTGGCAAAGATAGATACAAACTTGTGTTGGTTTAACAGCTTCAAACCTCCAGGCAAGGAAGAAAGTGGAGGAGAAGATGGCACATCTTGAACAAAGACAGAGAGCATGCTTTGGGCCAGATGATTGTGAAAAGCCTTGCCTGTTCATTTTCTAGTTGTCTGTAGCTTCTCTGCAGCTGTATGACAATATTCCTGGCCCTGTGACACTGTTGCCAGAAAAGTGGATGATTAGCTGACAAAGATAGAAACTAATGGAGGTATTTTCTTTCCTAGACTGGCTGGATGATGTGGAACTGGTTAGTGACTGCACTTGCTACAGGAGCTTCAGTGGTCCTATATGATGGATCTCCTCTAATTCCATCGCCAAATGTGCTCTGGGACTTGATTGACAGACTGGGGTATGATCTTTCATCCTGTTAGGTTTACCACAAAACCAGCCTTATTAAAGGTGTCAAAAACTTGGTCAAAAACTAGCATGCAGTCTGACAGTTTTGTCTTAATGTTGAGTGGAACTACTTAAAATTTCATGCTAAAAACAATCTTTGGGACAGCAGAAGAGAAATAGAGCTGTTTGTTTCAAAACTGATTCAAGTATTTGGATTCCAAGCAAACAAATAATTTTGGTTCAATAGTCAGTTTTCAAAAGCATCCTTTTCAAAAGGGAGCAATCTAAAGAATAATTTCTCAGCACACAGAATTTGTAAGAATCTTTTGTTTCAGTCAGCTCAACGTAGGACTCTATACAGCACTTTGACTTAAAGACAGAAATTGACTGGAAAGGCTCAGCAGGGCTGCTTATGTTTTCTTATTTTGCTCTTTAATCTTTAATACTAGATTCACCCTGTCAAGCAATTTGTTAATAGTTTTTACACGGTTCTTTGTATCTAGCAATGCTCACAGTGCACTCTCTTGAATCCCAGGGAAGTAACAGGTATCATAAACAACTAAAATCCTGTGGTGGTTAAACTTTGCTTTTTGTATTTTTCCCATTTTTCTAACTGGATGTAAGGAGCATAGATCTGAATGATTTACTTTGTGGTAAAATGAGTGTCATTTTTTTAACCGGTAATTAAAAATAATTAATTGGTGGTGGAAAATGGATGCCAAAAGACTTTTTCTGACTCTTGGTAATTATTAATTTAAATTTCACTGTCTTTTCTGCCATGAACTTAAAGACTGACATTTTGTCTCTGGCTATTATAACTGAAGGTTAATGCCTAGTTGGAATGTTTCCATTAAAAAAAAAAAAAAGCTTAACACCCCTTTCCCCTAGCATCCCCTCCCCAAACAGCAGAACAGGCCAAAATTTAGAATCAAGGAATAAGACGGCTTATTTTTAAGCATTGTTTCTACATGCCAAAAGTAAGTGAACATAACTCAAATGTGTCTGCATGTCTCACTTTTGTAATCTGGTGCTAAAAGCAGTGGCCATCTGTGTGGTACTTCATAACGCAGTCTGTTCCCAACTGTCATATGCTACATATTAAAAAAAAAATGTTAGACTACCTTGCTTCTCTGAAGATGTACCATACTTTTCTTCAGATATTTTGATTCTATAAAAACATGCAATCTCGTACTTCATGGCAAGAATTACTTAAGTGGACTTCAATGAAAGATCTATTCAAGTGAACTGTGTTTAGTCACCACCCATCAGTTATCTAGCATTTGGAAGGAAATAATAGCAGATTAGTCTCTACATGTGCTGTAGAGGAAGTGTCAAAGAGTTTAAAAATATAGAGAAGCATTACATATTCTAACTATAAAATAAGCAGTAATCTGAAGCATGGAAGGAAAGCAAGATATTACACGAGTAAAAATAGTTCATGTGTTTGTGATAAGTGAAATGAAGGAGAAGTTTAGTTTTGTGTGCTCTCATGGTGCTTGATAAATGGCTTTATGCAGTGATAGTTGTGCAAATAACCTGCCCCTGCCCAAAGGTAGCAGCCTCTCAACTGTCAACCACGTAAATGGCAGAGAAAGCCATCCCTGGTGATAGTGGGATAGCCCTTGTTCCACTTCTGAAATGGTGATATCATCTCAAGCGCAGTTCTACTTTTCATTTTGCCTTCAGAGTAAAAGTGAAGATAAGATCTTGTTTTTAAATTAGTTATACTGATGTGTACATTGCCCAAGTTCTGTGCATCCAACCTGTATCCCTTATCCTTATTTGTCTCTACACATGTTCTTGAGTGAGTTTATTGCTGTACTTTAAAGCAAATTAACAAAGTGGGGAATAAAGTTTCCTGAAGGTCAGCAAAAATAGCAAATTAGAGCTTCCTCTGATAGAGTTGGAACAGGTACAGCCTTTCTTTTGAGTTGTCATTGTGTTGTATTGGAGAGCTCTTTTTCTTTTTTTTTTACTTATTTAGAGTACTGAAAATAAATTTTGTGCAGTCATCCAAATTTTCTCATGTCTCCCATTGAGATTAATGGCACCTCAGAATTTGTATGTTAAGGCAGTAAAGATTCTATTTCAGTATAGTGACTTTTTAAAACTAGAAAACTAGTTTAGGTAATTACTAGGGTTCGTTGCTTACTAAAAGTAGTTTAGTTTTTGGCAAATGAAATCATGATTTTTCTGAAGGATTGGGAAAGGTATGTGAAAGCACTGTGGTTTGTCTTGGTGAATTTGTAGAAAGTATTTAGCAACTGGGAGATGGTGTTTCTGGATTGTATTTCCTTCATCAGCATCGAATAGACTTCAATTCTCTCTCCCCTCCATCTACTAATGTTCATATGGGCATTTAATTAACACATTAATTAGGCATGCAAGTGCCCCTCTTGCTAGAGATCATAAGAATACTGACATGCAGTGCAGGAGGAGAGAGGGCTTAAAATATAGAAGTACCAAAACAATTTTCTTCCTGTTAGAATGTTCTTGCAACATTTCTATAGAAAAGATTACTTCTCTTGTGCATTCACAGGGGAACAGATCTCAGAAGGCTTTTGGATCTTGCAGGATGGATGTATAAGTTTTGACTTTGAGCTATTGGTAACAGTTCAGTTTAGTGCTCATTTTGCTGCTAATGCACAAGTCATTCTCCACACCATTGCCCTGGGTACAAAAATGAGAAGTGTCATGTTCCTTATTTGTCAAAAGTGAAAAATGGACAAGATTCCCAAAGCTGTATTTTATTTATTACATTAATTGAAATATTTAACACTGTGCCTTTAGTGTTGTTGTGAAAGTCCTGCATAATGTAATTGCTCTGGGTCTTACTGCATTGTCATAAAGACTTGGTGATGTGCAACTGGGAGACAGAACGGTCTGCTCAGTCTTAAAGATGCTAAACATGATGTCTCAACAGTAATGCGTGCACTGTCTGTTGTAATATCACTGTATTTTAATGAGCAGTCAAAAGCAGCTGAAATAGGGATTCTCGACGAGTCTTTGCCCCACTTAAGGATGCAACATACAGCCAGATACTGAATACTCCATCTGAATATACTTTTTGCAGTGTCAGAATTCATTTATTAAAAGTAGCTATGCCAAATTTCATGTTCTGTTAGGTGTCTGCAGCTCAGATATGAACTGAATACTATCTAAGAAAATCACTGACTGCTGTCTGCAGAGCAAATTATTCTTTGTTACATAGTTCCCCAAAATGGAAAATTTTTCATGTGTTACTGTAACAAGGCAGCAGATCTGTGTTATACAGCTCAGTGGCAATTAAGGCCAATTAATGGAGTAAATGTTAAAACATTTTGTGATGTCTTTGGAGTGTTCTACATTTACAAATTCCCATAAATGAAAGCGGTTTTCCAGAAGGTGGGAAAGCTTTGCTTAATATTTAAAGATAGAATTAAAAGTTCCAAAGCTACAGAAATGACATGTGACCTGACTAATTTTGATGGCTCAAAAGGATATGCCTTGCACTTAAAAAGCTTTAGAAAACTACATTGCTTGACTAATCGATGTACAGAGTGCCTTCAGCCTCTTTACTACTGTGGGAATTGCAGAATCTTAATGTCTTTAAATATGTAAAACATTTAATTTTTTCTCCCTCTAGGATAACCATCCTTGGAACAGGTGCAAAGTGGCTGGCTGTGCTAGAAGAGAAAAATTTAAAACCATGTAAGCTTCCAAAGGCTATCACATTCCCTGTTACTCTCCTTCCTGCCTTTCCTCTCAGGTTCTGGTTCTGAATCATGTCACAAACAAGTCACTTACGTAATTTTTCTGGATTGTAGTGACGAACAGTTACAAACTCTCTTAAAAATTCTACCTTAACCTAGTTTGATTTCCTCCTTTTTAAGGTGAAACACACAATCTCCAAACACTCCACACTATATTGTCTACAGGATCACCGCTCAAATCTCAAAGCTATGAGTATGTCTACAAACATATAAAAAACAGCGTCCTCCTGGGATCCATTTCAGGTGATGCTTTTAGGCTATATACATCTTGCTAATTGTTTGTTGCCTGTGTATTTCCTTCTTGCTTATTTGCTGCTTTGGCAAGTTTAGGCCTTGGATTATTCGGGCTTGGGTATAGTTAGACTAAATTGTCTCTTTTATGCGGAGATTCTCTGTATAATTTGGTATGCCATAATGAAGCTCATACGCAAAAGCTTTTAGGTGGAATGTTTCTGACATGGTGGATGTTTGGGGTTGTAGCTTTTTTAAGCAGGATCATTTATTTTTGACTGGCTGTCCTTTGGGGTAACATGGTGAGATCAAGAAAAGAATCTTTTAACCTACAGAACATAGTTTTCTGAAAATAGCTGACTTGAGCAGGAAATTCTCTTAGATGTTTTTCATTGTTCACATTTCAATTCTTTTATGCAGTGTAATTGGTACTGCAGACAGATTTTTGTAAATTATATAATTAAAGAAATATCAAATCCACATACTGTGTGGTTTGTAAGGAGTGTTGGCTGAGGCAACTTATATTCATATAAGGTCTCTCACCTTCATAAGGTCCCTCATTCTGCTTCGTAATGAAGGATGAATTTTCACGAGGCTTTTTAACTTAGCTTAGTCTGATTTTAAAGTCTGAGTATTCCGCTAATGTGGTCGTATCTGTCTCTGGTCTTAGTAAGAGTAGCACTGAATTTTAGACTTACTGCTGTAGACATTAATGGACTCAAATGTGGAAGACTATTTTTTGATTAAAGCTAACAGTATTGTTCTTGTCCTAGAATTCTACTTCTTTAAGGTTCTGGAATATAAGTATTTCAATTAAGTAAGCACTATGGCAATACCTATTTTTAATTGAGATAACTGTTTATCCTGTGTTTGCCTCCTCCCTTCAAACCACTGTGCTAATGAGAACAAAAAACGTATTGAATGGAATAGTTTAAACTAATGAAAACAAACAAAACACTTTCAAGTGATCTTGAATGTCTAACTCTGTAAACTAGGGCCTGTTTGTTTTCTCACTCTTATATAAGTGGAAATTTCCTTAAATGGTTAAAGAAACTACTTGAAGGAGAAAAGTTATGCCTTAAGGAATATTACTGTGTGAAGGTAATACGTGTATGAAGAGATGCACATGTAAAGTAAGAGAAGAAACCTCCTTTATGACAAGTCATGTTACATCCCAGATAATACTGTTTTTCTGTGCTGTTTAATGTGGCTCAGAAGAATTTGGCAAACATCAGTCTCCTTTTATAGAGTTTTTACGGAGTTTAGCTTTTTACAAAATGTACTGTGTAATCTAAATGGACTTCTTTTATAGGTGGCACTGATATAATTTCATGTTTCATGGGTCAGAATGTTACAATTCCAGTTTACAAAGGAGAAATTCAGGCCAGAAATCTTGGAATGGCTGTAGAAGCATGGAATGATGAAGGTAACCATTATCCTGATAATATTATCCACTTACAAAATAGAGCAGTTATGACCTTAATTTTCAGTCATCTGATGTCTCAGTTAGCTGTTTTGGTGCCCCCTTCTTTACAGAAGGGAAATACGGACGATGCCTCTTTCTTTTGTAAACAGGGAAGCCAGTTTGGGGTGAAAGTGGAGAGCTGGTTTGTACCAAACCTATTCCCTGTCAACCTACGCACTTCTGGAATGATGAGAATGGAAGCAAATACAGGAAGGCTTATTTTTCAAAATTCCCAGGTATGTAATGAAGGGCATTGGATACTGCTTAAGCTGACCAAGAGTATAAATTGTATTGCTGCTATTAGGAAGGTACAGGTTTATTCCTGCCCAGTGATGGGCAGATGCAGCTCTAAATCTAGATTTCTAGGGTAAGAAATCCAAGGCATATCTGGTGATTCTTACTCTGTTTTCTAGTGCTTTGTTATGAATATGGATTCAAATCATTTAAGAAGTATCTCTGGAAAGCTCCAATCCCATTGGAGCTTCATACTACCCACACTGTTCACTCCATCCCCCCACCTTCTGGAGCTTTTTCTTCATATCTGGCCAGGCTTTGATCACAAAATGAACTTTAAAGAGTCCTTGTGCTACTGGGTCCTCAGGATTCATCCCGGGGTACTTTGTAATTCTGACCCTGAGTCTCTCATAGGATTTCTATGTTGTGGGTTGTTATTATCGCAGTTAGATAAGCAGATATTTCTGCTCTATCGGAATTACTCTTGGCCCGGGGGGGGGCAGGGGGTCTTAGTTCTTTCCTGTTCTTGCATAGCTGCCTGGCAAATCATTCCCCTCCTAGACATTATTCTCCAGTGAATAACATATTCAGGATTGACATTTCCCCCCCAGGAATATAAATTAGGCCTTAGAAACGGATTTGACTGTTCTGCTGGGCCCTCAATTAAAGACATACAGTCTTCCACTTCTGGTAAGAGTAAAGGAAAGGAAAGCTGGCTCACAGCGTCTTCCTAATCATTGTGAGCTGTGCTCACCGAGTTTTTGCTTATGTGGTGTAGGGATGCTGAACTTCCTGCTGCCTATGGGGCAGGGGCTTGTATAGGAGCAAGACCTCAAGCTGCTTCTTTCTGGAGATAGCTTTTCTATAAATAGCAGTAATACAGAATAAAATTGCAAGAAAAGTCAGGATGTGCAGCAGGAGATAATCACACAGGAAAACTGATGGAATGTTGAAGCTCGCTTGTGAGCATTATTCTAAGTGGAAAAAACAGTCATTGGACTGAAATAACTGTTTCAGAGGTTCTGTCTGAAAATGTTTTTCTAGATTTCCTCGTTAATGGGATTAAGGTTGTAACAGGTACAATAGAAAATGATGTTATGTGCACATGTGTGTGTTATCAAGGTTTTGTTTTTCTGTAAAAAATATATATATTGTTTTGCATTTGCCTTTGTGGCAGACAAAGGTAGTGGTCTCAATCTTAAAAATATTACAGAAGTTATTCCAGCTCTGAAGAGCCAAATCTGATTTTACATAATCAAGAGCATTAAGCACAGAGAAGCTCCTTAGCGAACTGCTGAGACCTATTGTGCAAACCCAGAGAGCTGCTTGTGCAGAATTGTGCATTGTGAAAGAAGTGGGTCAAGAAAGACTGGTAGGAGTATCACTACCTTTCTGAAAGATTTTGTTTCCTCAAAATGTGGAGTTCAGAGCAGAATTTTATCACTTTTCTGAGGGATGCTAGATAGCCTGCAAACAAGCGATCATAAAATAACCTAGGGTTTGATCATAATGTGTGAGCGAAGTTGTTGTAATAAATGCAATGTGGATTGTTTGCACGGTTAAATACTGCTACATTTGCCATGGGTAGCTCTGAAAATACATATGATGTATTAGGATTCTTGCTGTAAAACAGATAGGAAAATAGATGGCATGCCTGTTGTTACACAAATGTCTTTTGTGAGTGGAAGGATGAGAAACCAGCTGCTTAACCTTTGTCATTCTTAAATAGGTGTTTGGGCCCATGGGGATTACTGCAAAATTAATCCCAAAACAGGAGGAATTGTGATGCTTGGTCGCAGGTACAGTATTTTGGTACAAGTGTTCTGAATAAACAAGCTTTAAGAACTGAGAACTTTACCTTGGAGCATAATGTACATGACTGTCTATCATGCCTGTTTAGAATTTGGATTGTTAAATTCCATGTTACAGATCTGAATCCTTGAATTAATCAAAGCAGCTAGATTAGAGGGAAGGGATACCACTTCAAAGTGCTGCCACATTGTGTATAAGCAAATGAAGATGATGTTCAACTTGGTTTAGTTTTCCATGACTTATAGTAATGGATCAGCATTTGGTTGGTTTAGGAGCACAACACACTCAAAGTGGAGAATGAAGAAAAATGTTTTTCTGTTCTTGGCTTTGCTATTGACTTGCTTTATAGCGCAGCTTTATTACAAAAAATCTGGTATAAAGTTGTGCTTGTCTTAGAGATCGTAGAAAAAATGAAGGTCACAAAGGTAGCTAGATTTTCTGTTTGCATTTACAAGCTGCTGTTCAAAACAAAGTTGAATCACTATTGAAGTTTTTTGGCATTGCCACAAACAGACCTACACAACAGATATAAGGTGTGAGACTGCTATATATAAAATACAAGTTCCAGCTATAAGATACTGGAAAATAATGGCACGCAATTGCAATAAAATGCAGACTAGGAAGATTTTTCATCTGTTTTCTTGGTGGTAGATATATGTATTTCTAAGCTGAAATGATAAATAATTGGACCTCGCTTGGGCTGCTGGAAAGGAGAGGGAGGAGGAAAGGTGAATGAATAATGCTGAGTTCTCTGAAATTTCGTTTAATGAGCAAAAGGCCTTTTTCACAGAACTAAATTATTTTAAAATTCTGTTTCTGAGATGGCTGTCTGCATATTCACTGCATGAAATTCAGAGAAACTTGGTTAATTGCATCAATCTTTCTTTTGATCAAACTCTAATTACATTTTAATGCTTCTTTGTTCTGTGTGTTACTTTCAGTGATGGTACATTAAATCCGAATGGCGTAAGATTTGGAAGTTCTGAAATCTATAACATAGGTATGAAATTAACTTTCCACATCTTTCATCTATGACCTTGTTGATTTAAATCTGAAATATATGCGTTATACAGGTGTTTGAAGTAATAAGGCCTACTGTTTTTCATATGGAAGATGGTACAGAGCATATTAGCATTAACTGTAAAAGTCTGTCTTGTAGGCCTGAAATTGGTTGCCTTCCTAAAATATCTGTAGGACTGAAAACAACTTGTTGAGATGTTCTTTGTAAGATGTTGCTTTCATATGACAAGGTCTTACAGATATTATTTAATGCAAGTTTATAAGAGTACCTAAACTCTGAGGCTATCCTTTTTTTTTTTTTTTTTCTGCCTAAGACAAGCTCTTGATGTTGATTTATTTTATCATTCCTAATGATAAGTGGTTGTTAAAACTGACTGAGGAATGATTCCAGGAACCAGGACAGAAGGATTGCAGTTGAAGCCAAATGTGCAAAAGGAGGATGGGGAGGCTAAATTGCAGTGCTATAGCCTTCTGAATGTAAATAGTGTTTTGTTGGAAGCATCATCTTTCTAGTGTTGTGTGAGATTTGGAGGATCAGCCTCCCTCATCTGTGGAAGAGCTGTGTGGGTGTTGGGTGTTGGTTGCAGCTGCCCTGGGTCGTGCTCCATTGTTGGTCGCGCATCCAACATTTCTGAGCTTAAACTGGGGAGCAGTCTCTGGTGGGAACTGGCACAAAGGCTCAAGGTGTATCCCGGTACAAATGGCATCTGGGTCTGCTTCCCCAGGTTTGATGGTTCTGTAGTATAAATAGCAGCTTTAGCAGGGACTGGTTTGAACTCTTAAGATTTGAATCCAGTCCCAGTGAGATTCTCAAGCCGCACACTGCTTCCTATTTCAAATGTCTGTCTTGTGAAAGGTGGTGTTACTGGGTGTGCACAGGTGCTAGTCTGGGACTTGGACACCTGTTGCCACTCCTTGTTCTTGTGTGACCAGGCACATCAGTTTTCTATCTAAGCAGTGAGAAAAGCCAAAGAAAACAGTTTAGCATAAAAGTCATTATCAGTCCCAGAAGTTCTAGCAGACTACTGTTGTCCTGTGCGTAAATATGTGGTCCTTAAGCCTGGTTTTGCACATGAGCAGGAGTTAGAATAACAAAGTAGCTGAAGGGAAGGCTTGTAGAGCAACCAATCCAGGAAGTCTGTTTTTCCTATTTAGCTCTAGGGCAGGTGATGCATTTCTTTGGTGCACTTAGAGAAAATGTGCATCCAGAATATAACAAAAGCATGTGCTAAAAAGGACTCTTTTTTTTTTTTTTTTCAGTTGAAGCCTTTGAGGAGGTTTCGGATAGCCTCTGCATCCCTCAGTACAACAAAGATGGGGAGGAAAGGGTGATACTCTTCTTGAAGATGGCATTAAACCATGCATTCAGCGAGGATCTGGTGAAAAGAATTCGAGATGCAATACGTGTAGCACTTTCTGCCAGACATGTTCCAAGCCTCATTCTAGAAACCAAAGGCATTCCGGTATGTCATGAAAAATGCTGCTTACTTTTTTTTCTTTGTCACCTTGAATAGTAATTAAGGAGCAGTTGTCATTGCTCTTCAAACCCACATGCATGGAAATTTTAGCATCTCAAAAGTGTATTCAAGCGTTATAAATAGTTTGTCTATGTTGCCTAGCAACATCATTTCATCTCCTTTTCAGCTAAGCATGTTTTTGTTTTTTAACAATACCTAAAAATGCCCATTCTCAATTTATAAATATGTGCTGCATTTTCGCAGTAATATATACTTAAAGTCTTTTAAAGGAAAATACTAAGAAAGTAATTTAACTTCAGCTTTTCAGGCTACCCATAAGCTTATTTTGTTTGTTTTCTTGTTTGATATAACGTTCTTATGAAAGCTAAGAGCACTGAGCAAATTTATAAGTATTTTTGTAAACCATTTCACTTCTACATCTGTTTAGCCATTTAAATGTATCTCTATCACTGTCTTACCAGTAGCAATAACTAAAATAAAATCTTTCTGCTTACCAAAGGGAGAGGAAAAAATCTTATAGTTAAATGTACTGCACGCTCAGTCTTCTGGAGTTGTGAACTGCAGTACTCTACACTACTCTTCCTTGCAGTGTGAACTCTTATTTGGGATGCCTGGCTTTTTTCCTAGTCCTCTCTGACGCTACAGCCTTCCCAACAGCTCTACGGACAGCTCATTGCGGGATCAGGGTACGGAGAGTACTTGTCTGTGTGCAAATGGCCTTGAGACTTGTGTGAGTCCAGAGAAAAGGCTCAAGGTTTCAGCCCAATCATCTGGTATTCTGATACTCATTTACTGCCAGTATAGGTTTCTATGTGGAAATGGTCTAGGGTTTAGGACTGCCAGCCTACATATAATGCACAGTCATTTTGATGTAATCTCTTGAGTTAATTCTGTTTCAGGCCACTGCTGTCCAATAGTATTAGGTAGAAAATGTCTTAGCATGTATGTAAAATCCCCTGCACCTCTTAAATCATGAAGGCTAGATTTTCCAGGCTGCAATTTAGCTTCTGCATGAAGTGTTGAACTTGTAAACTGCATAAATCACCAGAATGTACAGCATAAAGTTGGTGGCAATTAGGTGTTTATGATGGTCTGTCCCTCAGGAAATCCTGCTTAGATCATTAATTAGTTCACACTTTGACTGAATGTAAAATTGAGTGAATGTTAATTACATTTCAGGTAAATATGCCAGTAGTAAAGCGATCAAAGCTGTCTCCCATCTTTCTTTGAAGTTTTTGCTTGGAACGGAGACCTCTTTCTACTTTCTGCTACTTACAGAAATGTATTTGAATCTCCACCTGATATACAGCCTAATCCTATGGAATACTGACACTGTATACTGGTAGAAGTAAATAACAGCTCTGTTGATTTGCTAATCACTTCAGTAATGCAAAGCATGGTTTTAATGACATCTCTGGGTACTGAAGAACCTTGCAAATTGTTTGTGCAAATCTTTCTAGTCCTGTCCTGACCAGATAAGCACTCTGATCATGATCTACAAGATGCTTGCCTGTTTGATTAAACAATTTAGCTTTGCTGAACAGTCTAATCTTTTTTAAAGGGTACTGTTCCCTTCCAGTCCACTTAACTTTCACAAGCATTCAGAAACCAGAACACTTAAGTTGCTTGTTGTTGAGGAGGAAGATTGATTGCTTAAGGTGATTCAAGAGGGTAGGATTACATGACTTTGGTAGTTTTAATGAGAAAAAGTTTGTTTTAGTATCAAGAGCAACACTGAAAGAATGTATTGAATTAAGGTTTGTTTAGCCCACTCTGAAAGATCGCTGATGAAAAGTGTTGACTCCTGGAGATGAGTTTCAACAGCTTTGGAGGTCTGGAACATCCTGGGTTCCTTGATCAGCAGGAGCAGATTGAGTAGTAGAGCAAGTTTGGTTTTCATTCCCAGAGGAGACAGACAAGGCTAAGGATGTGTTTGAAGGTCAACTTTTCAAAGTTCTTTTTCCAAAAATTTACAGTGGTACAAACCCAAAGGAAGGTAGTATTAAAACCTTAATGCAAATAAAAGCAGAAGGTCATCTAAAATTACACTTTAAGCTCAGTGTTTCATTTCTCCTTATAAGGAGAAAGGCTGTACGTTTAAGGTAAGTCATGGGTTTTCTTCTCCCAAAGATCAGTCACTGGGTTTGGGCTTTGAGCTCACCCTTAGAAAATTAAAAATTGTTTGAAAATTAGATGTGTCAAAACATAAACCAACAATTTTTTTGTGTTGATACCACGTTTCTGATCTGTTTCCATTGGTTTAAACTGGAGCCTCATCAGGTTCTCACAGTATTATCAAATAGGAATAATAAATTAAAATGACCTATCTTCAAATTCTTCAAATTTCACTTTTCAAGTGATGCGGAAAATATTCTGATGCATCAAGTACAACAGAAAAGGGAAGACATTGTGCTAAATCATGATTGGATTCTTGGGTAGGTGGTGAGGCTTTTTATTTTTTCATAAAGTTACTACCTGAAAAGTGCAATTTTGCAATTCTGGTTTTGTTTTTTAGTACACGATAAATGGAAAGAAAGTGGAAGTAGCTGTGAAGCAAATAATTGCGGGGAAAGAAGTTGAGCAGCGGGGAGCTTTCTCAAACCCAGAGACTTTGGACCTCTACCAAAATATTCCTGAGCTTCAGAATTTCTGAAGCCACGTGTTCTTTTTTTCATCTGTCTTTGTTCTGTGTTTGTTTTGTATATAACAATACTGTATGTAAAGAAAAAGCTCTATTTAATACCAATGGTTGTTTTAAAAGAATAAAATATTTTAAGTGCATTATGAAAGGCTTGGGAAAAGTTTAGCTCCCTTTTATTGGTTAAATATGCCATATGTCTTGGAGTTCTTTTCCAGCCTGGAAGGAGGAACCTGCCTGTTTTGATTTTTATATGTATGATGAATACGTCTTTTCTGGTTAGTTTTACATCGGTAGCCCATCAAATGGGAGCACCGGTAGCAGATGTTACAGTTATGATGATAATGTCTTTCATAAGAAGTTCTTTTTTTTTAAAACTGGATTTTTAGCATCTTTCTTTTTCAGTCTGTGTTTCAGAGCTACCTGCAAGGAATATACAGCAATTTTAACTACTTGACTATGAAATACAGAAGTATTCTATATGTAGTGTGCATTTAAATGTTTTCATAAAACCAAATCATAATGCACTAAACCTGTTTGACTTGACTCAGAATAATTTCAGTCTTGAAATATCTCATGGTACTCCTGAAGGTAATTGCCGCTTCATTTTACGATGTAACCTTCTTGTTTTAAGCTCTTAGTTCATTGACTGACTTCTGGGGATTCGGAAGGTGGGGGAGCAATCATCCCTGTATTTCTGGTGTAACTCCAGGTTATTTCCATGGAATTTACTGTAATTACTCTGGGTTTAACATTATTGTAGCTGAAGACATCATCCTGCTTCCTTGTTCTTTATTGGCTATAAAGCAACAATTCAGTGTTGTTAGCTGAAGAATTCTAGTATGTTCATTTATTAAAAGCTGATGGTTTTGTAACTTTTTTACTAAATGTCATATTGAAAGTGAAAGACTAAAATGTTTTCTAGCTCTGTATCCTTCCAGTTCATAAAGGGAAAAATACTGTAGTGAACATTACTAAAACAATACAATGGAAGCACTAAAGCATTGTTTTGCTTTTTTCATAAGAACGTGATTGCAGTTCTTGTACCGAACCTCTGGCATTCAGTTTTCTCCTGTACTATTTGAATTTTGTGGGTTAAGTGTTTAATGCATTAAAAAATGGATGTCCTTACAATTGTGTTGAATGCATTCAACAGTTATAATCACAATAAATTGATTTGTTATAATATATATTTGTTTACTCTTCCACTCAGTTTTCTCAATTTTCTTTTCCTTTAGACTGGTTGTCATGGAACCATTTTTAGCTTAATTTGTTGTTGATTTTAATGGTTTTAAGCCAAGTCCACCCCACTACAAAATTCTTGTTCTCTGAAAGTTTTATCCTATTTTTTTTTACCATATTTTTTCTAATACAGAGCCCAGGAGAAGTAAAACAGTGGTGCTATCTGTGCACGTGGTTGGAACATTTAAAAGGTCATAGGCAAATAGGAGAGGAAGAAAGTATGCTGAAACACTGACCTGGATCAGTACAGTAGGAAGTTGTTAAGTTGCAGTATGTTAATGTGGCTAATGGGTATGGCTCTGCGGAAAGGTGCACACTCGGCCACTACTTAGGGCAAAATCAATGAGTTTGTGGTGTTCACGTTTAGCTGCAACTAGTAAAAGCTAATTGCATGTTTCCTCCCCCCTGTGATATATCTCAGCGAGCTAGCTTCACTAAGCTGACGGCTGTTGCAGAATACAAGTATTGCTGCTAATTCAGTAAGAGTGCAACTGCCCCTCCCAGACAGTCTGTGGCAGTCAAAAGAACACAGTCACTGTGGACACCAGCTCCGCATGCACTGCAGGGTGCAGAAATGCCTCATTAGCAAATGAGACGTTAAACAAGCTGGCTTCCATTTGACTCTTTGAACTGTACCAAGTTGAACAATATACCATGCTGGCATGATAAATGCAATAATATGAATACCAAGCAGCCATTAGAAAAGTATATAAAGAAAAAAGAGCTATCCAGCTGCCAATAACCTATGATTAAAAATACTTTTTAATTCCTTTCCCCTCTGGCATGCTATATATAAATTTTACATTAACTGTGACTTTGTATTCATTAAAACTTCATGATATTGTTCTTTAATTCATGCAAAATGACTTGAGTTTACAAAACACATAGGTTCTTATTAATAAGTAATTCGGGGATATTTCATTAATTAAAGATAGTTTAGAAGCACAGATATATTAAGAACATATACAGTGCCTAGGGGCTGGGTTTTTTTAATCCTATATCCCACTTAGAAACACTGCAGAAAATTTTCATAACAGGTAAGATGTCCAAATGTACAACAGTCCAGGAAAAGCTTTGTACTATATTAACAAAGAAAAAGGTAGGCATGTTAATGAATTGGTCTGTGTACAGGCAATGACTTCCTAGCCATAAACCCTTGACAAGTGCTGCAGACTGCACAGACAAATGAGCTCTGCCTCACCTGCTTTCAAGAATCTGAATTACAGAAGTGCTGGACACCAATAGCTCGTGAAAATGCAAGAAGAAGAAGGGGTGAGTGACTGCTTACATTACGCTGAGAAGTGATGTGCTCTTGGGAGACTGTGGCAGAGCTGGCATCAGTGTCCAGCCTGCCTGAGGCATTGTCCAGACACCCCTCCCAAAGCCTGCCCTCCAAACAACCACCTTACACTAATAATAAGCAAAGATAAACACAAGTGACCTATTTCTTTGGATACTGCCACAGAGCTGTGATCACAGTTGTACTCTATCCAGCTGGGTATTGTTCAAAATACTATGAAAGTGGGGGGGCAAGCTAACCAGATTGCCAAGGAAGAGCAGGGAACGTAGCTTTCCTTCTGCTTCCCACCCCCAGTTATAAACTGTATTCCTTCCAGGGCTTGGGCATAAGGGTAATAGAGGTCAAATGTAATTTCAAGACAATCCTTGCAAATTGGTGGCATCCAGACACTTGGCTGCAAAGGTCTGGCATGGAATTGCAGCATGTGATGTTGTAGGGTTAATAAGGAAAGCTGAGTCCCATAGCCCTGTGATGTTCTGAAGGCATAAGCTGTACCCGCTTGCAGAAGGCTGCTGAGCTGATGGACTGTTGATCTTGCTTAGGTCTTCCCATCCAGAAAGATTTTATGTCTTTGGGCTGTCAGCGTGTAAATAGTTTTACTCTGTAACATGTAGCCCCTTTCATTTTTGATTCCTATTTATAACTCAGGATTTGCAGTGTTTTCGGTTGAAAAGCTACATACGCAGATTTTAGTGGCATGTGTGGCACGCAAACAGAGCTCATTCTGGAGAGTGCCGTAAGCCTCTGACAAAAATACTCAACAGCAAGCAAGTTCAGAGCAGCGGTACTACTGGCTAGGTGCTTTTCTCACTCAGTCCCCTGTAAATTTGAGAGCAACTCACTAGAATTACGTGATGGAATCAGCCCGTTTGCCCTTGAGTCACAGAGAGAGACGGTTTTATCACCTCCCTTTTAGAAATGTGCTTTTGTCAGCTCCTCTTAGAGCAGATACTTTCCCCTCCCAATACCTTATGATTTCAATTAATTTCCCTGGTTAGCAGTGGTTCTCGAAGAACTGAAATAAGCTGGTATGCAACAGCCCAAGCAGGATATAGCTGATAAAATTGTTTATTGTTATGTGCAAGGAAATTGGTTGTGTGAATTACTTATTCAGTGATTTTAAAAATACAGGTAATTGCCAGATGGAATGCAACTTCCCTGGGGCCATTATTGTCTTTCAGTTTAATGCGTGCATATTTAACAAGATATAATTTACAAGGCAGAGCAGCCAGTCACACAGGTAAATGGGTGTTAAAATAATATTTAAAATGCAGTAGTAAAGAGTAACAGTTTGTTCTTGAGATAAAACTGTAGAGTTTTCTCGGAAAATTTGTTTCTGTAGGGAATGTTCTGGCAGGGAGAAGATGTCCAGGTGACTGTGAGTGAGTCTTTGCAGAAGGTATTTTGGGAGTGTTCATCCCCACATCACATCCCTGGCTGCAAGTGCTGGCTCTGCTGTAGTCTTCATGTAGGTAAGTTGTCAAACATCAAGATAGCACTGTTAAGCGTCTCCCTGGATAGTGTGTGAATCCTGGGTGCTAAACAGGCTGCTGAGGAAGGAAAAGGCACAGATACGGTGAGCTCTGTGAATGTGGGACACCTTTGGGCAAGGCTGGTGGCAGAGTGCAGTGCAGGACAGGAAAAGGTGCTTGTCACCTGGTGTCTGAAACTGCCTGGTTTGCGTGTGCTTGGGGCAGAGCATGGACTAGACATTAATTTGGAAGAAGCATTTAGAAAACGTTGCTGTTTCTGCACTTTCTTCAAGTGGGTCATGTTGAGCATTTAACGTCGGTGCACCTTTGAGACTGATCAGAGACACTTCAGTGCATCTAAAGGCATTGGTCTTGCTACAGGTGATTTTTGTCAGCAGCTCTGCATTGAGCAATTTCCCCATTTAAACCTAATAGCTCGCTACTGATTTCCTGAGGTGTGTGTCTGTCTGGATCTCGTGTCCTACAGAGCTGAGATCATAAATCCAAATTCTTGGTTCATCTTTCTCCCTTCATGAGGAGGATATTTTTAGGTCTTAAATAAGCAGGTGTTAGACAGCAACAAGATGCAACTTAATTTTCTTCTGCACCTTTTGCAGAAAGAGGAAACTAAATATCATACGTTGTATTCTACCAGAAATAAAACTAGGGGACGAGTTGCTGTGAAGCATGGCCATAGTCCAGTATGGCAGCTTGGAGCAGATGAGAGCACACATTTTCCTTGCTGGGAATTAGGGGGCCTTTTTAGATTCAAATAATGAGATAATCAACATCAGTTTGAGCATCTTGCTCTACATGATCTGTGTGCAAAGTAGGAGTGAATCTGGTAAGCAGAGGAGGGGGAAACGGTCTCTGAAATGCTATTAGTGAGTCAAAGAGTGTCTCAGAACAATTTCAGTTGCAGAACAATAAGACATCCCAAAGTATTAATGTACTGCATGTACTGCAAAGTATTAATGTACTGCATTAAAGGCTGCAGCTGTCCACACAATTTCTCCTCATTGCTTCTGATGTCCATTCTTCTGAACAACTGTTTGGAGATGAATTCAAGGGATAAAACAGTGTTGGTGGGGGTGGGGAAATCCTTGGCATGCCATTGTTTAACCAGGTTATGTAGCACATTAGCAAGGGCTTAATTGGACCTTGTACTTCTTAATTAAAAGACCTTGAAGAATTTTCATCCTACTACTTTTGACAAGTGGTTTTGCAAAGTTCAGGAAGCTTATCAGCAGATAAGAGGCTTCAGCCTGAGATTCCAGCCAAAATGACAAGGCCCCTTAGAAAAAACATGTCCAGGATTGTTAATTAATTAGTTTACAATAGCATAAAGTTCACATCACTAACAAGGATTCTGCTCAAAGAAATTCCCTTTTTCAGTGCTGTTCCCTTTTTTGTGTTATAGCAATTTAAAGGAAGAATTAATTGTAGGGTAACAATATACCCACTGGTGGGTATATTCCTCAGCATATTCTGATTTTAGTTTTATAAAGAGAGCCTACCGTGTCTAGGCTATTGATCTACAGCCTGAGTTTTTTTCCGGAAGACTTTCTTGTTGTATGTTTGGATGCCATTATAAGCAGGGTTTGACTGTATTACACTGTTCTCCTAGACTCTGGATATGGTATTATGGGAAAGAATGGCTTGAACAGTGTCCTTTCAAGGATGGCTCTGTTTCATGAGAACAAGCTATAAGCTGAGCAGGAAGAACTGCACTAAAGGAGAGCTGAACTCGGCACTGCTGTGAAGGTTTGAGTAGACAAATGAGGATGTGTGTGTCAGGCAGGAGCAAGTGAGGCCAAAGGATGAGGAGGTCACAGTGGTGTTCTTCATCCTGTGATCCTTGGATGCTGTGACGTTCAAGAGCCTATAGCTGAATGCCCATTCCTAGGAGATTCTTCTTTGGTTTCTCTTTGGTACCTCAAAAAATACATTTTGGAAGCTGTACACAAAACCTAGTCTCATTTAATAGATAAATGTATCTGAATTTCAGTGGGGCAGTGAGCCTCAGGGTCATATCAAACAGCCTAATTTCTGTCAAGACCCTTCATTTGCATTCCCCTCTCTAAAAAGTGGAGTTTCATCTCAGGCTCTTGTAGAGGAGCCAGAGAAGTCATGTTCTGTTCACAAAGCTGTTCACCTCTCATGAACCCTGCCATCCTTTTGACAAGGAAAATGTGATTATTAGGGGCTCACAGACATGCAGAGTTGTATTTCCTTCTTTTGCTGTCACTTTTAAACTGGTCAGACTTTCCTGGTGCAGTTGGTTGTGGAGAAGTGGGGCCAGGCCTCACACTGGTGCTTCAGCAGTACAGCTAGGCCCAGAGAGCTCAGCCATAATTAACATCTGTGGCAGAGCACTTTTCCTTTAAACCAGATGCATTTCTCTTCAGCTGCTATTAGGCACAAAGAGGTTAAAGCTAAATTGAAATAAATTGCCTAAGGAAAACTATGTGAGGGTTTGTGCTAGTTTAACTAACTTGGTTTAAAGGTGAGCTGAGTTGAAACAGGTGTGACTTCTGCGCCTTGATGGGGCCTAAGGAGGTGGCCTTGAGTGTGCAACTGTGATATGCAACTGAGAATTTTAATTTGCCTCGTTCTCATGTATAATAAAACATGCTAGATACATGGCACTTCATGAATTAATGCAAGAGTATAAAGCACGGAGGGAGATTCTTGTACAGGATTTGTTCTTATAATGCAAATGTTGAGCAAGGCTTTAAATGGACCTGGTTATCTGGAATGGTGGGGCCTATTTCACACTTTGCTTTAGGGTTTACTCCTGTTTCCTGAACTGTGGTGGTAGGAGAGGGGGCGGAACTTAGGGAGGGACAAGCCTAGACACGCACAGGCCCACACAAACCCATGCATGCGGCTATGCAGGAGTGTTTAGCACATTGGGGCCCTTGTGTCTGTCAGTGGGCTGGGAGGGTTGGCCATGTCAGGGCGCTGTCCTCTGTCCCCAGTAAATGTTTTGGTGAAACATGTTACTGAACTCCACTGGTGTGAACTGGATTACCAGCTCCGTTAGGACAGGGGGAGAAAAAGGCCCGGTTGCTTTTGTCTGGGCACTCTGCCTAACAAGGAAGGCACACAGAGGGATTTGTTCTAATTCCACACAATGGGCAAAAAAAAAAAAAAAAAAAAAAAAAAAAAAAAAAAAAAAAAAAAACAGGCATTACCTGGGTCGCTGTGGTGAGGATAATCCCCTATATGTAACCCCCAGGGGGATCAAAGGTGGCAGATCCCTTCCTGCTCGGCCCTGCTGCTGCATACTACACCCCATGCTGTGAGGCTAGAGCTGGGCTGGGCTGGGCTGGTGGGCCCTGACCGCTGGGACTGAAGCAAAGAATTGTCCTGCCCCGACCAGCACACTGTCCTCTAGGTGCCACAGATCAGCCCCTGCCCCAGCTTTAAAGGGGGCTGGCATCAAAAGCATTGTCCCTCCATTGGTTCACGTTGCATGGTGTGCTCACAGACACACGGTGAGGCAGCCAGTCCCTCAGAACAACGCAGGGCTTCCATGTGCTGGCGTAAGGAAAGCAGTGGCGGTGGTCACAGGGCATGCAGTTCCAGCAATCCCCATGTCTGTGCAGTGGGGGCAAAGACCCAGTGCAAAGCCCAGTGGTCAGGCGATGGAACGCGGAGAGCAGCAAGCCTCACGGGTCCAGGATGCTACTGCTCCCTGGTGAAAATGGCAACAAGACCAAGAAGATGACGGCTGGATGTGATGGCATAAAGATACTGAGACACTGCTGCAAGAATGGAGATTTTCTTCTAATCCAGCTGGGATTAAAGTTGGGAAGTGGGGAACTGAGGATTCCATAGCTCATAAAAAGAAAACTTTTCCTGAATTAGTGTGTTACCTTGATCTTTGGAAAAGCAAAGCAGCTCTGTAAATGGGAGGAAGACAGTTAGCATTCCCTGGGGCTCCAGGCTGGGATTACAGTTGTTACAGGCACTGAGCACGACCAGTGCAGCAGCACTTCATCTCTCTGGTGACAAGTCTCTCGTCTCCCGCCCTCTGGTCTGCCTCCATGATGTAGTTTGTCTCCTGCCCTCCGTGTACAGCACTAGCACCACAGGCTTGCACTGAAAACCAGCTCCAGCCCTCAGAGCATGAGCAGTCCTGTAAATGCCCAAACAGCTAAGAGAAAAGGTAGAATGTATTTCCTCCCAAGTTTTGGAGTTTCTGGCTTTATTCTCTGATGCAGAGGCTTGGTTCCTGCTGAGTTAGGTATGAAATAATTATGTTCATGTACGAACTGGAAGAAAAGAACTTTTTAAACTGCATGGAGTCTGATGTGACAATTCGATTAGGTTTCGGTGGGTGCCTGCTTGACCCTGTGAATTGAAACTCAGAAAGGTCACTCTCTGTGTCTTACCATGGTATTTAATTTTCTTTGCTTCAGTGGTAGGGGGTGAGAGGAAGCTGGAATGGGTTTATTCAAATCTATATATGAAATGAGTGTGAGGAAAATAACTATTTTTAAAAAATAGCTTTAATCACATAGAGAGCGTTGCTCTTTCTGTTATTCCTGATTTCTGTCTCCCTGGCTCCTGAACTGGAAATGCAGTTCTGTATTGAAATGATACATCAGCTTGTCAGGATTTCATGAGCTCCTCCATCCATACCACATTCCTGTTTTGTACTTCTAGCATTATAAACCTGTCTCAGCAGAGATTTGATTTGTATTGCAAAGGCCAAGTTGAGAAGAGCTATGTCCAAGTCTGAGCTGCTTTGCTAATAGGCTAATGTCTGAATTTGGGATCACTATAAATGCCATGTACATACATTAAGGGCATTAATGTAATTAATAATATGCTGTGTTGGCATAATCTGGGAGCAGATGACACTTCCAGTGCTAGGAAGAAACATTTCAGCAGGTGAGGCATCAGCCGCTGAAAGCTCCTGTTCCCCCATACCTCTTGAACATTCATTATGCCTTAAATATTCTCACACTGAGTTTTTTCAATGGTTTAATTATAAACTTCATTATAATTGTTCATTAGTTTTATTTTGTTCAATTAGCTTAACAAGTTGCCAAATGAAATACAAGACTAGCAATTAGCTTGATCTAATTGTAATGAGCCACTCAAATGGGGTCACCAAATATGTGCGTTTATGGCACTTTTTCTTTTTTTCAATTGGTGAACAATACTATAAATATTCAGAGCGTCTCCTGATCTAAGTAGTGGAAATTTCCCTGCTCATTTGTTAAAATAGAAACAAAAATCAATTGCTTTGTGCTTGGGAGCTTGGGCATAGCAGCGCCTGCGGCTGAGCCAGGCCAGCAGACCCTGTCCAAGCCCTCATCCTGCAAAATTAAATATGCTGCTAGAGTGGTCAGGAGGGAGGCTGCTTCTGGGCTCATGTCTCCGTCTCCTTTGAATTCCACAAAAAGCTTTGTTTTAAGATAACTTGCAAAAATACATGGGGCTGGGGATGTGCTGCTGGGCTGTGGTGGGCAGCTGGGCCTGGGTTAAACTCATGTCACCTGTGGCAGTGCCCATCTGGCCCCGCTGCAGCTGCCTCAAAATCAGGTGTTTGGGCTGTTCAGCTGGGGGGGTAAGGGGTCTGGAGCCATCCAGCCCTGCACAGCTTTTTTTTTTTTTTTTTTTTCCCTGAAATTTTAGGGTAACTCAGAGATGTTTTTGCCCCCTTGCCTTTTGCCACACAGTTCTCAGACCTGTTCCTGTTATGTAGCTACTTAGAGGAAGCTCTTGTCTCGTAAGGGCTGGTGGATATGCTGTGATCACTCACAGAAGTTCATAGAGGCAGGAAGAATTATTTGGCGTGAACAATTCCACCTGCACACATCACAACTAAACCACAGCAATGAGCAACTCAACGATGGCTCCCGAGTAAACCAAAGCCGTGGCATTAATAGGACTCAGCCCCGCACCTTGATTTCTCTGGGATTTCATTCTGCGTATGACTGATGAAAATACAATAAAATATTAAACCAGCCTGAAGACTACAACTGCCTGTAAGTAACTCACAAAACCTAGCCGTGCTGCAGCTGTGGAGCCGTGCGCTCCAGAACTGGTGGGGAGTTGGGGATGTGCTCAAAACCATAAGCCCCTTCCCTGCAAGACCCATCACTGCCCCACAGATGATTTACAGGTGGTGTGTAAATGCAAACTCGTAACATTTGTGCCCAGGGCCTTACTGGATGTGGGAAGGGACAGGTGAGTGCTTCGCTCTGCCTGGAGGACACCACAGCTGGTGCGCTGGCTTTTGGCTTCACTGCCCCTCTGATGTGGCATCGCGGCTTAGCACCATCTCTAATTAGTGGTGTTTGCCAGACAGGGTGTGGATGGTGTCAGCGATCTGCTCTGCTCGCTGAGTGGGGGGAGCTGGAAGATGCTGATAGTTGAGCAGGAGCAATTCCACACCTCTGCCTTTCATGCCGCAAGCAGCTGCTGCAGCCCTTCAGCTAGTACCAAAGGCAATGCGTGGCACGTTCATTAAGCTGCATGTTAACGCCTACATCTGGGGCTCCTGAAGAAACGTGCTTTTATTAAGCCTGAGGGCACTTTTCAATTCTTCTCTGTGCCCCAAAATGCGCAGGGGCACCTCTGCAGCACCTCCACTGTGCAGTGCAACATCCCCTGCCCATGCAGTGCTGGTGCCACTGAGCTCGAGGGGATGGGTGCTGGGGCTGGGATGTGTCTGGGTTTGTCCCCTTGGCCCCCCCGGTCCCTGCCAGGCTTTGCCTCTCCATTGGGCAGTGGGATGCCCCGTGCGCTGGGGCAAGTCGCATTCAGAGCATCCCTGCTCCTAATTCACTTTCCTCACTTTATATTAGCTTCATTCCTGCTGGGCTTAAATCAGGCAGGGACAGATGTAAACAGGCCTGTAATAAGCTGCTAAAATTGCAAAAGGGCCATGTGACACATGAGTTTGCATTCGATTCAAGTAGTTACAGCTGTAATACCCATTAATTTTTGTAGTGCTCCTGGGGGCAAAAGACTCTCCTTTTCATTAGAGAGGCAGACCTGAATTTATAAAGATCCAGGTGCTAGATGCAGCCTGCCTGGCATTTGTGCTGAGAAAAAAAAAAAAAAACACCTTTTTTTTTATATACAGACAATGGCCTGGGGTAGGGACACAGTGCCAGCAGTGGGTCCACCTCCCTGCCTTTTACTTAGGGCTCTGCGTTGCTCCTGCTCACAGTCCCCCTGAGCCATGCTGCAAGGTGAGGGGTGGGCTGGCTGCTTATGGTAAAAATATTCTCAGTGCAGACTCCTCAATATAAATGTGGACCCAAATAAATGCCAGCTGCAGGCAGGCGACTGGCAAGGCTGTGGTGCCCCGGGCAGCCTTTGAACCAGCCCCCTGATGACTTTGGGTGGCTCTTCAGCAGTGCTGAGGATGGGTGAATGGAAGAGAATAAATTTGGGTGGGTCTGTGTGTGTTTTCTATCTATTTTTGGTGCGTGAAGACTCCAATTTTTAACAGTTTTGCTGTGATGATTACCAAGAACTTTCCTGGCAAACCTCTGGCAAACACTCGGTGTTGGGGACTGGCTTTGTTTTCCATGTAACCCCCAACCCCAGCTGCTTGGGGCTGCCCTGGGGTGGCTCCTCCAGCTATGGCTGTGTCCTGCCCCATCCCCTTGCTTTTACGCGTTGCTGCTTTGCTTCACGTGTGGCAACTGTAGGAGAAGTACTAAGGCCGCTCTGCAAATCTGGCTGCTGTTGAAGCCCGTCCAGCCACAGCTGTCTCCTCTTCTTCCACCTCTGAGCATCTCCCCGTGGCCTCCAGCAGGCGAGGGAGAAGCTGGTCCAGATGGCACTGAGGATTGTGGGTGATGGTGTGGCGCGCTTATGTTGCGAATTTAATTCTTAGTAATGATGAAGCCATGTAAAAAGAACAGCTGGATGGGATCGAGGTGCTTGTTAAAGCCCCCCAGCTGCTCTGGCTGCTGTGAAGCCAGCCCGTGAGCAGCCCTGCTCTGAGAGGAGGCAAGCGTCTGCGGTTCTTCGCAGCAGGAAAAAAGACCCGGGATTCCCCAGCAATTTCAGTGGTGAAAGACAGACAGATGGAAGCAGGAACGAAAGCACTCAGCGCCCAGCTGTGTGCCCAAACTGTATTTGAAACCCGGCCATGCTCCCAAATGGTACATAAAAGCCATCAAATGAACGTGCCTAAGACCCTGGTTTCACCAGAATTAAGGGGCTGGGTGTTTCAATTGATTCAGGGACATCACAAAATGATGCATCTATGACATGGGACAAGATTATTTCTTGTTATTTGTACCCGGCACTATGCCCCGCCGCACACAGTTTTTTTCAATTACACAGAGAGAAATCAGTCAACCTCCTGCTCAGCCCTGTCTCAAACCGATTTAATTAAACACAGGTAGAAGAGGGAACAGAAATGAGGGCAATTCATCACCTCATAGCCCCCGCAGGTGCTCTGCTGCAGGGAGCCATGCTTCCCACTGTCTCATGCTGGCTGTGCAGCATCTCAAGGCTGTGGTGCAGGTGGTCAAGTGCCCGGGGTTTCTTAAAAGCAGCCCTAAATAAAGGGGTTGTAATGCTTTCTTGGCTTGCCTGGTCTAGATAAAGCATAAAAATCTGCAGAGTAGGTCCAGGGAGTGATGGTTTCACAGCAGGTTACGGTGCCAACACTCCTCATGCAGCCAATGGGACCCACGTTTGGTGCCTTTTCCAGATGCACTGGCAGATTTTCACATTTTAGAGGTGCTGACACCTTGGGGAACGCAGCCCCTGCAATTTCAAGTTGTACCGTGGGTCCTGGCTTCTCCAGCTGGGAATGACAGTATTTTGCTCTCCTTACCTCCTCCCTTGTACTCAAATAGCTAAAGTTGATTTACAAACACCGCTCAACATCCAAAGTCAAAACATTTCCCTTTGAAAGTGCCAAAAATACTCAGATGTTACCATTTTTTCCCCCAGCCAAAACTGTTTGCGGAGTTTGACCTGGATTCATGAGTTGCTTTAGTCATCCCCCAAACAGCAGCTTTAGGACAAATTTAATGTGTCACTCCTGTTGTTTTGACTCACCGAACTGTTTTCGGGTCTGGCAGGCTTGCACTGTAAATGCTGAACTGATGATCTCAGCTGCAGGTGAGCATGGTGATACAGAGCTCTGGGGAGCTTTGAAAGGCAGTGCTGCACCCCCAGGGCTCTAAAATGTCATTTAGGGCTCTGTCATGGGTGGAGGAAGAGCTGGGATGAGCACCCACTGCCCACCTACCCTGTGCTGCTGTTCCAGCCCTGGTCATGATTTTACTCCCCTTGCTGTGGTACTGTCCAGACTTGCAAGGTTCAGACCTGGATCCTTGCCTCTCCTTATCTCCCGGCTGGGATTTTGCCTCCTCGTACACCGAAACATCTTCAAAATTCTCATCCTCACTGTTTACCTAGGGGCGCTCCCGAAACCTTCCCTCTTCTAACATCTGAGTGATGTGACAAACAACAGCTTCCCGTAATGCTGCAAAGTCTCTCAAGTCTGTCGTAGTACAGGTTGCCTCTGTGGGCAAAATCTGGCCCAAAGAAAGGGCATCAACATCCTACCAGCGTAACTTCACAGAAAGCCTCCCTTGGGAAAAGTGTTATTTGGAGACCCGCATGTGCAAGCCACAGATTATGGCCCCAGCAGGCTCTGGGCTGCCGTTGGGCATTGTAAGCAGGATCTACTCCTTGTCAGCACTTTCCCAATTCATGGAATTTCTCACTTTGGATTTTCTTTCTAATGCAGGCTCTAAAATCATATTTAAGATGTGCTCAGCAATGCAGCTAGGCCTGGGTGCTGGTAGTCCCCACCAGCCCAGCACTGCTGCCCCAGGCATGCAAGGGGGCAGTGGGGAAACCTTGTGGCTGGCTCCGGGATACCCCTTGCACACCCTTTGCATGCTCCTTGCACACTTCCTTGATAGTGGCACGAGCCTGCAAAGGCACCTCCATGGTGCCCAGCAGTGCCGAGGGGAGACTGCAAGACAATCTTCATTATTACAGCCTTTTTTTTTTTTTTTTTTTTTAAAAAAAAAAAAAGTTAGGTTGGTTTTACGCTATTTGAGGAAATCAATCAAATCTTTGGGTTTGCTCTAGCCCCGTTCCCTGCAAACGCATGGGGGCCCAGTTCCTCCAGACGGAGCTGGGGCTGTGCAGGGGTGCAGGGTGCAGCGCTTCAATTTCGTGCACGGGAGGTGAGCGTTTGTTCACGTTGCTGTTCGTGTGGAGCAGTAGAATATTAGACTTACATTTTTGATGACATCCAGAGGAGTAGTTATGGAGGCAAACAGGATTAGAGCAAGTACTACATAAAAGCTTGTTTAGGCGGGGAGGGGAAAAATCAAACTCGGAGACATGTTTGCAGAACTGGAAGAACCCAAGGGGATGTTTTCTTTTAGTTATTCCCTCCTTTTTTACCTAGCTGTTTCTATTATGATCATAGTAACAACTCCCAGCTCTTTAAGAGCTAGGTTTGCTTTTCACCGAAACACTGGTTCCAGCAGTGGTTTATTTTTGGATCCAAGGGGAGAGGTCTAGGGAAGACAGCAGTGTTTGGCTTTGTGCTTTGGGTGTCACTCAGGGCAATCGGGGCTGGGGTATTGGAGCGCAGTACACCCGTGTCCATGCTGCTGCACGGCAGTGTCTGAGCAAAGCTCCTGCTGCTGCAGCCCCGCACAGCCCCGTGCACACCCCTTTGCTCCTGCTGCATGCCCTTTAGGATGCCCTTTGCCAACTCACACTATGGGAGAGGTTGGAAGGGACCCCTGGAGATCACCCAGTCCAACCCCTTGCCGAGGAGGATCAGCCAGAGCACGGTGTGCAGGTTGGCACCCAGGTGGGTTTTGAGTATCTCCAGAGGAGACTCCACAACCTCTCTGGGCAACCTGTTTCAGTACTCTGCCACCCTCACAGTAAAGAAGTGCCCCCTCATATTCAACTGGAACTTGCAACCCCCTTTGAAAAGCCCTTTGCAACATGCTTTGCACAGCTCTTTGCAACATGCTTTGCACGGCCCTTTGCACAGCTCTTTGCAAAGCCCTTTACAACATACTATTCAACTCCCTTTGCAAGACTTCTTTGCAAGCCTGCATGCACACCCCCTTGCACGGGGCTTTGCATGCTCCTTACGACATACTTTGCACGGCGCTTTGCACGCCCCTTGCAACATACTTTGCACAGCCCCTTGCACAGCTCTTTGCAAAACCTCTTTGCTCTTTGCTCTGTACGGCCCTTTGCACGCCCCTCGCACACAGCTGCCCCCCCCCCCCCCCCCCGAGCATCCCCGCCCCCCCCACGGCCACCTGTGCGTCCCCGCCGCCAGCCCAGCGGCTCCGCGCAGTGACGGCCGCGGCCGCGAGGGGGGAGCCGCGCTCTTCCCTCCGCTCCGCACCGCAGCGCAGCGCACCTCGCCGCCGCCGCTCCGAGCCGGGAGGGGGGCGGCCGGGACCCCCCCGAGTCTGCTGCAGCGCTCCGGGGCCGGGCACCCCCCGGGGGGAGCGGGGAAGAAACTTCGGGGGGGGGGGCTCGGAGCGGCCTCACCAGAGCCCCCCCTCCTAAAACCCACCCTTCCTCCCCAAAAACCTCCCCCCTCTCCCCAAAAAGCCACCCCCCTCC
>NC_048907.1:15004345-15018685 GCF_011077185.1 Oxyura jamaicensis | reverse complement strand
CCCCCCGACGCCAGCCGCCCCGCTCCGAAGAGCAGCAGCACCATGCCCACGGCTGGGCATGGAACAAAGAGGATGCTCTCCCGGGGCCCCGCGCTGCTACTGGCGCCGCTGCTGCTTCTGTGTCGAGGTAACCCCGCGCGGCTCCCGAAAACTCCGTGTTTTTTTTTTTTTTTTTTTTTTTTTAAAAAATTTTATTACCCCTCCCTTCCCCTTTTTCCCCCCTCCTCCCCGAGAACTCTGTTTTTAAATAATTTTATTCCCCCCTTCCCCGGGATAACATTTATGCTTGGGGTACGGGAGCCTTAAACCTGCTTCGTGGCTGTGGTGGGGTCAGGATCAGGCCCTAGGGATGGGGAGCGGATGAGGGGGACACGGAGCTAGGCTGCGGCTCGCCCCTTGTGCCCCCCATCCACCGGAAGGCAGCGCCAGGGGTCCTGGAGGGGTCCGGGGGCTGCGGTGACCGGGGAAGCCGCCGCAGGGACCGCTGTGCCCGCAGCTGTTGGCGGTAATAAATAGCGGCTGTTAAAGCCCAATTAATATGCACCGGGGCTGGAGTTGCTCAGCGAGTCGTTCGTATCTACTGCTGCTGCTCGGGACGGCGCTCGCGTTTGGCCCTGGGCTGCCGGGGAAACTTGGTGGTGGGTTTAGGGATCCGCTAAAAAAAGAGGATTTTTTTTTTTTTTGGGGGGGGGGGGGGGGAGCGAGGAGTGGGAACGGTGCTGGCGGCTGCTGGGAGTCCTGGGGAGGGTGCGGGAGGAAGGAGGAAGAATGTGGGGAAGGGTCCCTGCAAGGACACAGTAGGAGCAGTTTGTGAGGGCAGAGACGTTGCCCTGGGGGGCACGAGGGACACGAGGGGTCCTCGCCCTGCTTGTCCTTCGAGGGGGGGAACACAACCGAGGGCATGCGTGGAAACTGGGAGCAGGGCACAGGACATGAGGGCAGGGGCTTGCTGTGGGCAGCACGATGCCCTGTGCTTGGTGAAGCCTCTGCTTTTAGTTGAGGAGGGAGTTAAGAGCAGCAAAGGAACACATTTTTTATTTTTATTTTTATTGCTTTGACACATTAATGATAATCTTTTCTCTGATATTCCCCTCTCCTCCTGTGTGGGTAGCTACCATGGTGAGATTGGGCTGTGGGTGTAATTCTTTCAGCACTCTGAGTGCTTAAACATATGGAAACCCACTTTGGAACAGTGTGGCTGCAAACCTGCCACCGTGCCCGTCCCTCTCCCCAACTCTCTGAGTGCCTCTGTGCTCAGCGTGCACGGCACAGGCTCGCAGCTCATGCTGCACATCGCCAAGCTTTCACAGGGCTTTGCCTTGCCAGGCTGTGGTATCCTGTGTCCTGCTGCTGCCCCTATCCTCTCCGTCCCTGGGCACGGGTGGCAGCAGGAGTCTGGGGGGGGGGCTAGGGCTGTGCTCCCACCCGCGGCACGCTCCAGGTGGTGTGTCCATGCCAGGCACTGGGGCTAGTGGAGTGCATCGTGACCCGGGTAGCTGTGGACACCCCGGCCTGGGTCATGCAGTGGGGCTGCCAGCTCCGAGCTCCCCGCTTGTACAGACAGCCACGTTGGGCACTTGCCACTTTCACCATTTATTTGCCTTCTCTCCCTTCCCCGCTCTGTGGAGGTGGCTCCTACCTCCCGTTCACCCTCCCGTCCGTCGGACCCCCAGAACAGCTCTGTGAAGGCACCATTAAGAGTCCCCAGGTCCCCTGTGAGCAGAGGGCAAGCACTGTGCGCTTGGCAGCCCGGGGCCAGCCTTGAGAATGTGCCTTGCTGGCAGCAGGCCCCTGCTTGCTGCTGGCAGCCAGGCAGGGCTTCTGGCCACCTTCCCGGCTGGTGGTGGGGCTGCCTCCTGGGCGGTGTGGGTCAGCATCCAGGGGGTGAGCTGGGTGGGTTGCCTGTGTGCGAGGCTGGGCTGCAGCAGCTGCCACAATGTGTGCACAAGAAGGGAGCAGAGGGTCGCATTTGGACCCCTGGGGAGCTGTGGGAGGGCAGGCAGTACACTTGTTTCACTGTGTGCCTTCCCAAGGCTCTACGTAGCATGGAGGCATTTGTTGTGCAGGGGTGCTTCGGGAACAAAAAATGAGAGATCTGTGCTATCGGCTGTGCCATAGGTTGGCAGAATGCAATTGTATGAACTGTTGAAAATGTAGGTTATTTTCTCCTCATCTGCACGGATTTCAACATTTTGTCCTGTGACTGTCCCACCCGATGTGATGTGGGGGCGTAGTGGTGTCAGGGGAGGAGTCTGCAATTTCTGTAGTGCCTCTTGCTCCAGCGTCCATTCCAGCAATACATTTCACGTATTCTGATTTTACTTCCCATCAGTGTAAATCTGGAGCAGCTTCTCTGAAGGCGGTGAAGCTACTGTGGGCTCTTGCATCGCCACTGCGATCAGCGTCGCTCTCCCTGGGAAAGCAGGTGGCAGCCGGGACCTGCCCTGGGCAGCTTTTTGCACTTCAGAATCCCCCTTCATCCTCCTTTGTATGTTTGAAAGAGGAAAGTCCCCGTTGCTCACCATGTCGGTTTTTGATTGTTTTCTTCAGTCTGTCAGGCTTGGTTGCACATCTCCACTCATTGACACCTGGCTCTTCAGCTGATCAATAGAGTCTCCTGGGGTTTGGATGCCAAAATAGTTGCATTAAAAAACAAATCAATAGAGTGCAATTAATTTGCTGTATTTTATTACTGGCAGTGATGGGAGCTCCGAGGCTCTCGCTCCAAGCATTGCTATCCCCGTGCTGGGAGCAGCTTGGCGTGGGGAGGAAGGTGCGAGCCCAAGGTGGGCTGCGGGGGGCGCTGAGACCTCAGCACGGTTTGCATCTTGGGAAGGATTCCCGTATCAGGGATGCGTTCCTGAGCCAGGGATGGCATCTGTTCACTTGATTGCTGTGATGGGTTTGCCATCGTGTGTTTAGTTACCCTCCGAGCCCTGGCAGATGTTGGGTGTCTGCAGCAGACGGTGTGTTGCGTACCTGCTCTTGGGGCTTCTATCAGCTTGCCCGTCACTTCATGCACTGATTCTGGTGCTGCGGGACACGAGCAGGTGGCACTACTCTCCCCTCTCCATGTTAGCCATGGCTTTCCCAACACGTACTGCATATCTCATGGAGGGTGCTGCTGCCCACCTGTAGCAACAAGTCCTGCTGACCCATGCTGGCGGCTGCCCTGCAGGAGGTGCATGGGCGAGGGAAGGTGCTGTGGGGCTGCACACTGGGAGGGTGGCTGGAACCTGGCTCCGTGGGGCTGGTAGCATCTGAGCACCCACCGGCCTTGTAGGGGTGGCTGGGGCAGGTGGTAGGCAGCAATCTAACAAACCAAAACCCGTCTGGCCCTGGGAAGCATCCTGCTGGATGAGGAGCCAACCTGTAGAAATAAATAGTCTGCTCTGTGAATTGAACTCACCAAACTTGACCCCTCCGCCCTCCTCCCCTGTTGGTGTAACTGATGCCCATTAATGCCAGGTGGTGACTTGATTCGCCAGCACAGCATTAGCACTTGCTGCTTGGCTGTGACGAGACGTGTTCCTGGCTGTGGCTGCCACACAGCTGGCATTGAGTACCATGGAGGCTCAGGAGCGTGAGCAGCCACACAGCACTCTGGGTGTCGTAGAAGACACTTCGATGGCACACTGTCAAGAGCCTCCCAGCTGGCATTCCAGAAGAAGCTGTTCCCATGTGAGGCAGGCAGAAATTGTGAGCAAAGAGGCCCTGGATAACTTATAGGGGTGGGCAGGGATCGCCCTGTGCCTGCCTTGCTCTGGGTTCCCCACCATGGGGGGACTGGGGCACTTAGCCCTGTGCCCAGGACCTCACACAGTGGGATGCTGCCCAGGCTGCAGACTCGGGTGCCGTCTCAATATTAACGTTTCTTCCATGCTGTCGAGAAATTCTCTTGCCATGCACTTTCAGCTTTTCTCTGTTTACATAAACATGCTTTGTTTCTGGCAGCATTCAGAAAGCTTCATGAATTTATGATGTGCTCCAGATTCAAGCACACTTTCTTTTTTCCTTTTTATTTTTTTTATTCTTTTAAACACTTCCTGAATTTTGGTGATGAAATGGCAAGAGAGATGCATATTTCAGTGGGCTATTGAAAGGCAATGTAAACACCAACTTTCATAGAAGATCAGTTTGTTCAACTTTGAAAGCAGTCCAGCTTCCCCACTTATCAATTTGACTGTCATAGGAGATGACTTTAAAAGTGGTGATTATGCTCTATCTGGTCTCCTGCAACTTCATTTTTTTGTGTGTTAGGGCTAAGCAAGGGGGTATCCTAAGAAGGGGGTAGAACTGGGCAGGAACCAGTGCTGCTTGTCTTGCTGTGCTAGCATCAAGCAGCCCTGTAGAGCTGCTGCGCCCTAGGCAGCTCTGGGACCCCAGCATGGGGAGAGTGTGGCCGCCCACCTGCCCAGGGAGCTCTGGGGGAAATGGCCTGGGGAGCAAAAGCATTTTTGCAAGGGACAGGAGAAATGTCATCCTCGTTACCCAAGAAATAAAATCCTTCTGGAGACTGGAAGTGCAGATAGCTTTTTTTTTTTTTTTTTTTTTTTTTTTTTTTTTTTTTCTCCTTGTTTTGCTTGTATGGGAGCATCTCAAAAACAGATGGCAAAGCAGAGATTTATATTCTGTTAAGTGCAGAGGGCTGGTGCACAGGACCTTATCTGCTTGTGGGCCCTGCAATAAACCTGCCAACAGGTGATTTAAATCCAGTTTCTCTGATTGGGAGAGCAGTGCGAGGAGCAAGGTTTATGTTATTTATTAATTTTATGAGCAATGTTAGATTTTTAAGATGCAGGAATGATCAGGGCATGGCTCTGTAGCACCAGAGACTTTGATTCCTTTCGTAAAGGATCTTCCCTGAGTCAGAAGAATTAACCATTTTACATTATTTAGCAGTCGGGCTGCCGAAGCCAGCTGTTCACATGAGCGACAGACACAACTATTTTATCTCTCAGTTTAGGAGCTGTTGTCAATTAGCCACAGCTTTTGCTTAGCAGTGAGACCTTTGCTGTGGTGGGGAAGGGATGCTATTTAATGGATGCTGCAGCTCTTGGAGCAAACATTGCTCTTGCAGCACAGAATGGATAAAACTTGCACCCCAAAATGACAAAGTCCATGCACCCTAAAAGGGAACCCTTGAGCTGGTTTCTATGCAACGAGCAGTAATTAGAAACTCAGCAGAGTGTCAGTAGCTGCTGACTGGCTTTGGCTGATTCTTACTATTATTTTGTTGTTGTTCTTCAAAAAAGAGCAAGTCTAACACAAGTTTTGGAAGGATCCAGTCTGGCCATATGAACGGGGCATGTTGAGGCCGATGTGAGGCAGTAGCCATCAGCCCCCAGTGCCTCTGTCTCCCAGTGCCACAGGACCACGGTAGCCTGAAATGTCCTGGGCGGTTCTCAAGGGCACTTTGAGAGCTGGGGGCAGATGGCCATTAAACACAATAAGTGTGGTTGTCTTCCATGGGGTGGAAAAAAGACAAAATGCATACCCGCACAACGAAATGGGCTTTTCATCATTGAAAGAGAGGATGGTAAAAGCTCTCCAGCAGCAGCAGAAGAGCTCTGTCAGGGCAAGCTCGAAGTCTGGTGTGCCTCAGCCATCCCCACATCATGGGAGGGAGAGCTGCAAGCACTGGCGAATAATGTGCTCCTTGCATCTCTGGTTGGGTACAGGCAGTTCCTGTGTGGCTGGTGCTCAGTGCTGCAGGCAGCAAGGCTTCTGCTGCTTCCTTGGCAGAGCGCTTCGCAGCCCATTAGGTCTCTCCCGTCTTCCGCCTACGCGTCTTCTCTGCCTGTTCCGTCGCTTGTCAGGTGACGCAAATCCATGACTTTCCATCCTCATTCGAACACCCAAGTCAGACAAATCCACAAAATGGGGACAAATGGTTAAACAGGTGGGAAACGGAGGAGAAGCTGAGGCTGGGATGCAAATACACTTACAGTTGGAGGTTATTTGGAGAATAAAGGACAGGGACTTGAAATGCACGTGGAGATAAACTCTAAAGAAGCAAAGAAGGCAGCTACAGTCACACTGTCTAATTCATCTTGCACAAAGACATTCTCCTCCAAGGTGTTTGGAAATAATGGAGTAGCTTAGTTACTAACATTATTAAATCCTCATCTCTGACAGATATGAGAATTAATATACAAAGGTTTCCTCCTCTTTTTTTTTATCCAGCTGTTACTCATTTCCTGTCTTTTGCTTAGGAGTAGCCCACTGAAAGTTATTAGCATAACTTAGCATAGCCTTGAGCCTTCTGTCTTGCCGCAGTCGCTGCCAGCCCTCCTGTGGCCTTGTGGCTCTTCAGCAGCCACTGCTGTGTTGTGACTCTTGAGGTGCTCCCAATGTGGGGCAGGACCAACACTGTGTGGAGCTGTGTGGCCGGGAGCCGGAGCTGCCCTGGCTCTCGTCGGTGTCTGCTGAAACGCCCAGTTAGGTGCGTGGGTCTGGGGCTGCTCATCAGGCTCCAGTCTGTGGGGCTTTGTCGTCTTGAGTTATCCCCAGAACATGGTTATCTCCCTGAGTGGCAGCCTCCTATTGAAAGTGATCTCTTTCAGCAGTGCACTCACATTTATTTACTTCACAGCTTCTCCCATTAGTATAATCATTACTCCTTGGACTGGGTTGGAATTCAGAGCATCCCACTGTGGTACTTAAAGAATTAATTACAGTGATGAAAGAATTCCTCTAAAGACTTCTATGAATTGGTCTGGTTGGAGTGCTTTAGCTTTGCTTGAGTTGGTGCAGCCCTTGTCAGAGGATTGTGAGAAAATGCATGGGTCAGTGATTTAGATTAGGCAAATTACATTAGAAAAATTGATTTGATTTAGAAAGTGAGCTTTCAGATCACAGGGAATTGCCTGCTTCTTTCTCTGCTGTCTGCTCCCCCCTGAAGATGAGCAGAGACAAATAATTTAGGGCTAAAGTAAGGAGCTATTGTGAAAGGCGCGTCTGAGAGCGGAACAGAGGGGGTTGGCATGTATCCTTAGCTAAATTATTGACCCATGTGTCACTGTCTGGAGGTGTGGACGGATGGGGCACTTGAGGCAGCACTGACAGGTGGCTCGAGTGGGTTGATGCAGAATCAGGTCCTTGGTTTTAGCTGTGTGGTTTGGGTTTGTTTTTTTCAGAAATAGCTTTTCTGTATGGCACGGCATCAGTGTTGGTGCGGATCTTGGAGTGTGTCACTGCTTCTGCCAGCCTTGCCTGACTCCGTGCTTAGTCATTCCTGGTGCTGGGAGCTTGCTTTCATTGGGGTTTCGTGTCCTTGGATGAAAATGAGCATTTCCTCTTCTGTCCCTTGTCCTAGAGGTGGTGCAGTCCCTTGGTTGCAGTGGGATGGTGCCGAGCAGTGGGCACGTGGGGCAGGGCCTAGAGACGTTCCTAAAGCAGCACCTCTCAGTGAGCAGTGCCCTTCCCTGCACAATGAGGGTTTCTTCCCAGCCCTTCCCCTGCCCACCCGTGTCTCACCTGTGAGAGTGAGGGGCTGGGAACGCAGTGGCTGCCGGCTGGAGCCCCACAGTGCTCATGGCTGTTCCTGAGTTGCTCACCACTGGGAACTAGGGTTAGGGCTGTAGGCCTGAAGCTTGGTACCAAGCATTTCACTTTTCCCTTTGTAAAATTTCTCTTTTAAAAACATTTAGGCAAACAGCATGCGTTTACCAATGCATTTTATTTCCTTATTGCCTGGCAAGAACCCCTTAAATTCCAGCTTTTCTACTGCCACATTGGCAAGCTCATTCTGGGCCTGGCTGGTGCTGGTGGCGTTCCCCCTGGTTGCACTGCCCCCTGTGGCACAAAGTCCCGCTGTGGCTGCAGCATACACAGGCCTTATCCTTGCCTTGTCTTGTGGCTCCCATGGTGCTGTTGAGGCTGCTGTGCACTGTGCCACTCTGGGGGTCTCTGCCCTGCCCCAGTGAGTGCAGGGAGAAAAACGATGCTGGGAGGGATCCCCCTGCCAGCAGCTGAATTCAGCCCTGCAAAAAAGAAGTTGTGAAAGTAGCAATCCATCTGTCCACTTAGTGGGAGAAACCTAAGATCGTTTCGCAGTAATCAGCCCCCTGGTGTTTAAAACAAAAACACCGCAGGTTTTTTCCTTTAATGTAGATAACTGGCAAAATCTGGAGCACGTTAATGTGCTCAGAGTCTGTGCATCTTTGCTCTTTTTTTTTTTTTTTTTTTTTTTCAAAGTTCATTTTGACAAATAGAAACTGTATCAAATTGAAAAATAATATAAGACAGATTGCTTTTTGCTTTTTGGGTAGCCTGTATCTGCCATAAAATTTTAGGGATTTTCTCTCCTTCCTGAAACTCTCTAGTTAATTATCAGCAGAGTTATCGGCAAGTAGATGTTTTTCATTGCCGCAGGTACTGTCGGGTGGTGAACATTGTCATCTTCACATCCCTCACAGTAATGCATTCTCAAGGTGATGCATTATGCAGGTGCATTCCTGTGCTGTAGTTACTCGGCTGTATCAGTGTTTCCATTAAAACCCACAATATTCAGGGATTTTAATTTGGTTGTAAAACTTGCTCCAGGTACTACCTCAGATGAGAAAGTCCAGGAGTGGTGTTTTTTTTATTTGTAATCTCATTTTATTTTTTTTTATTGCATTTCCCATTTTTCCTTTCCCCTTAACTGTGAGGACATAGAGGAAACAGGCTGCAAAGGCGCTGCCTGCTTCTCGCTTATGCAAATTGACAGGCAGCGAGTCAGAGATATTCACGAGGATTTCTGCCTCCACGTGGTGAGATGGTTGCTCGCATTACAGCAGAGTTTATAGATGGTGGGGTTTGAATGTGGCCAGCACAAAGGTGTCTTGCAGGAGCCCTCGCTGCACAAAGTCATCAGGGAGGGGTGTTCAGGGTGGGCATTTCTGCACCATTGGCATGTCACCGCTATCTGTGGGTGGATGCGCTCCTGTCCCAAACTGGGGGTGACACTGGGGCTTGGCTTTGCCTGGTGTTTGGGATGGTGATGAGACATGGTGGGGCTTTGCTCTGGGGCTGGGGTCACTGAATTGCAGCAGATGCTTTGCTGCTGCACAACAATTTGTAATTAAAATGCAACTTGTTGTCCTGATTAGATTAAGCAGTCAAATTCATTTACAATATTTCCCCCCCGCCCTGCATTGTGTAATTAGCAACATATGATGCTTACATTAGCTCAGTTAAAAGTTATAATGATTAATCTGTGCATCGAAGCCTCCCTGTGGATTGGCTGGTGCAGTACTGCGGGGCTGTGGCTGGGTGAAGCGCCCGCACCAGCCCCGTGCCAACTGAGACACCAACATGGCCATTCCTGGTGTCTGCAGGGCAGCAGCATCCACGTGCCACCAGTTGCTGAATGTGGTGCTGGTCTGGCTCTTCCTTCCCTATGATGGGTCCAAAGTACCCAGCTGACTGTGTGTGCATGGAAGTGCCAAAAGGATGAGTGTTCAGGCAGTCCTTTTTGGTGCCTTGGGAATGTGAGCATGGCTCTGAAGTGTTCTGGCCAAATCCTGAATGTTTTACCCGAGTTAATTTTCCATTACTGTGAGTTTTGCCTGAAAAAGGCTTTCTGAGTTGGACTGGGGCTCTAACTAGTGAGGAACCTCACCTAAGAAAGCCAAAACCAACAAGAAAACTACTGTAAGTTAATTATAATGAATTATATTTTTCTTTCCTGTGTAGTCATAATATTGTCTTTCTTTCCACCTTCTGCTGAGCTGTGAAAATGCTCTGCTCAATGATATTTTTGAGTTGATGAAGAAGTACACCCCTGTCAATAATATTTTTCTATTGTTCATCAGGCTTCATTACAGAAGAGATCCGTGTTTGAAAAGTACATCAGCTGTAAACAGGTGTATTCCAAGACTTCTCCAGCAGCTGGGCAGGGCTGGGAGGCGATGCTCCAGCTGGAGGTGACTCCAGCGGGGCTCTTGGTCTTTCAGCGGAGTGGCTGGGGCTGGCTGGACTAAGGTATTACTGCTTTCACAAAAGGTGGATCTTATATTAAAGGTTCTGGTACAAAAAGGTCTGGAGATGTTGATATATTATATATTGCTTAAGTTACTGTACGAGGTGCTGTCTCGTTCTCTAGAGCGCTGTGGGTGTTATGGACACGAGAGCGAGCTGAAAATGAGCTCCCACCTTTCTTGGTCTGTGTACGCATCTGTGTATGTACCCATGTGTTAAATTGGCAGGGTGGTATTGTTTCCCTTCTCCAACCATCAATTTCAATTGAATTTCATAACCCATTAAAGTTCTGTGCTGCTCCCTTTGCTGTTCCAGTTACGTGAGCTCCAGCATTTAGCTGCAGGTCCTGGGGCATGATTGCTTCGTGGAGCAGCAAAAGTAAATTGGTTCCTGATGTAGAATCTTTTATATATATATATTTATATATTTAATATCTCTAACTCACTGTGAGCAATTATGTTGGGCTGATGACGTGAATCTTCAAGCTTGGCTATTCCTGGTCTGGTTTTGGTTCACCCCTGACAGAACCTTTTTTAAAAGCCTCTATGCTCAGCTTGAGTGGCAGCATCTTGTATGTGGAGGAAGGGGTTTTCTTTTGTTGCTCATATATCTTCAGCATCGTGGTGGAAAGATTTTTCAGGTTTTTTTTTTTTTTTTTTTTTTCCCTGTGGGTTTAAAATGTTTCAGAATGATTCTTACTTGGGTCAAAGGAGATCTCCTGGCAGTCCTCTGACTTTGTTTCAGTACTGGCAATGTGACAAATAATGAAAAAGCAATCATTTCCCCTTTCTCCCACTTTTATTCTTGGGATAAATGAATGGCTAAGATCTGTGTGCTCAAAAATAATTGCTCATGGCTCTTAGGGAAAAAAAATCCATAGCACTTAATCCTTTAAATAGTTGATCTGATCTTTTCTGTTGGTTTGTACTTCGTGCTGGTGAGTGTCTTTGCTGCCGCTTTGAGGCTGAACCTGATGAAGTTTGTATTGGAGGCTGAGCAAGTTGTGTCCATGGGAAGGGGAGTGGGATAAATGATTTTCTTCTTTTAGCAAGTAGCTCCCATATGGAACCTCAGCAGCAGGGACACAGCAGGGTCACACCGCCACCATCCGCCAGCAGAACTGTTTTGCACAGCACAGAGCTAAGGAATTTGCCAAAACATAGTGTGAATGGAAACAAACAGTCATCTTGATTTGCCATGTGATGAAAGCAGTTCAAGCATCTTCTAAAACTGGTGAAAGCAGCTGCTGAAACCTCATCCAGCTGCTGTGGGGGTTGATGGATGGATGAAGATGTGCTGGTGCTTTGCCAGGGTTTCTATCATTCCTTTCTTTTGTCACCTTTTCACCTTTAAGGCTGTGGATATGAGGACCTGCTGCACCTGACATCCCTGCTCTCTTTGCAGCAAGTGCTGCTGTGCACCGCCTGCATGGAGTCATCATGGGGGCCCGAGCTGGCTCCCTGTCCCAAGCAGCACGCGATCCCCAACCTGCTGCTGTTCCCAGACAAGCAGGCAGAAAGGAATAACCTGGGCCTGCAATCCTTGGCTGGGGATAACTCCCAATCTTTTTTTTTTAAAATATATTTTCTTTAATGCTTTTGCTACTAATGGGTGCTCTCAGCCTCTGTTCCTGCTTTGTAAACACTGCTCTCTGGGAATCGTTATGAATGGTTATGGAAATGCATTTAAATGCTCAGAGATCTGTTACAGTTTTTTCTTTATGTAGTTGTTACTTCAGAAAGGATAAATGTGCACCAAGTCCACAGCTGCCTTGGACAAATGCCTTCCATGAACCAGGTGGCAGGGCTCTGGGCATTTTTGCAGCAGAGGGGGTAAGTGGGGGCAGTAGTAATGCTGCGCGAAAGCCTGGCTCTGCCCTGCTATCTTGAGGAAACACCATTTTTGGTCTGTTTGTTCAGCGGTGCTTTCCCCTCCATACTCCAGATGGGGCCTTTGGATGCTGGTGATGGGGACTGATAGAGCATCTGACTTCCTTCCTGCCCTCCTCTTCCAACCTGCCCATTACAAACATCAGTTATTCAAGCCAATGGCTCTGTTAAATCAACAGGGCTGCTAATTGAGCTCTAACTCAGTGTGCATATGCCATGTTGGTCTTTCAGGTGTTCTTCATGGCAGGGATTTTCCATCTGCACAGGTGCAGAGAAACTTTAAGCTGTTTCTGTGCTGGAAGCAAGGAAAGGGGTCACCTGGTCTACTTTCCCTTCATGGCTGATGACTGCAGCCATACGTTCCCATGTCTGGAGATGCCTGAGCCATTCCTGGTGGTCCTGGGGGAGTTTGGATGAGCTGTGGTTTCTCCAGAGACAGAGACTCAGCATCCAGTTGGACATCTGCTCCTGCAAGCCAGGGCAGTTCTGCTCTGGGCGTCGAGCCAGCAATGGTAGAAAGCAATGATGAATAACCAGGCTGACGCTTCTCCTCTGAGAGAGCATTTTGGGAGGTCAGGAGCTGCCGTGGTGGAAGTGTGGGCAGCTGTCAGTGAGGCATGTAGGTGGCAAAGGTGCTGCTTCCATGGAGCATTCCCTGATGAGAGCACGTGAAGTGGTTTGGTTTTAAGTGCCTCATTAAGAGCTTGCCCTCCATCAGGTTTGTTCTGCTCTTACCATGTTGTGAGACCCCATGGTGCTGCCTCCGTGCTCTTGGGACAGTTGTTTTCTTTGGTGTTTTCTTTGTTTTTTTTGGGAAGCCTTGTCTGGTGCTTGCTGTGGGGTTGCTGGTGGGAACCCCTTGCCAGCCAGTGGTGTCTGGAGGTTGTCACTCCATGGTGGCCTCTCAGGTCTTCCAAAATGAGCTGATCCTTAAGAAGACATGAGTATCTCTGTTGGTCATGGGCAGTTTTAATTGGGAAAAATGGACTGAGCATCACCTTATTCTCTTATCCCAGGTGGTGGTTACCTCAGGCTAGCAGTGAGGGGTAGGGCCTGTCATCCCTTGCCTTTCAGCTGCCACCTTTTGTTGTCAGGAAACATAAATCCCTTCCTGTGGTGCTGGGGGGAACCTTTCGGGTATACTTGACCAGGCTGTCAAGGCGGTTGCATATGACTACAAGTACATGATGCTTCAAGACCAAGAGTGGCCAGGGTGTCCTGAAAATGGCTGCGAAAGTAGAACAAGTGCTTGTCTTTAAAGGACAAGATGGGATATGGCTTATTTTTTCTCCTAATTAGAGGGAGATGCGAGTGGTCTAATTCCTACACTCTTAAGAGCAACATTCAGCCAAAATAATGGACAGGGAAGATGAGAAGAGGCTGCTACAAGCCAAAAGCAGCAAACCCATGAAGCAGAGCTAGAGACAGCTTTAAAGCTATGAACATAATTTCCGAGGAGTCTGCCAAGGAACCAGATGCTGTAGATGAAACAGTAACTTCCATGGCTTGGCATCTGCCTGCACTCTGGGGGGAGGAGGAGCAGGAGGATGGCACGTGGGGCTGGGAAGGGCTGCTCCAGCCACAAGAAAGGTCCCTTCAGAAGTGTTCAGTCCAGCCTGCTTTTTTTTTTTTTTTTTTTTGCATTTGGACAAGGGACAAGTGAACCTCCTGGAGAGCAGAGAGATGATGGTCCATGCATCTGGCTCTCAGGCTGTCTGTCCCCTGTCCGCCTGCTGGGTGTCAGCATTAGGTGGTGGCTCAGCTGCTGGGGGAGTCCGGTTGCTGCCCCAGCTGGAGCAGGCTGTGGTAATCCAGGAAGATGTGGCTGGGCCAAATTCTGAACCTTTTGGGACCCGTTCCTGCACAGAACCCCACAAAGGGGTCTGTTCTCCATGCATGGACAAGCTCAGTTGATTTTTAAGATCAGTGGCTGCACATGACTTGTCTGAGGTCAGATCGCGCTTGGCAGCGCTCTTGTTTTGAAAACCAAAAACTGGAAAGTTCCTCTTATTTTTCTCCCCAATTTATTTTTACTATTCCTGTTAAAATAATTGCAGTTGTAGCAAAGGTAAACAGCTGGGTTTGACATAATTGGTACATAAGCAATGTCCATTATTTACATGGTATAAAACCTCCACAACAAAACATATACCTCAGGCTGCATCCTACACAAAAAGAATAAGAAAAGCCTGTATGGTAAGGGGAGCAGAAAATCAGCTGGGGTCCTTCTTTTGTGCTTAGCACATGTGCATCATGGCGTCATTGTTGGGAGCAGTCTCCTTTCTGCTTGTGCTTGAACTAGATGCCCCAGCAGAAGGCAGTAATCACGCACGTGGTGCCCCTGGGGAGTGCAGCGTGCCTCTTGCAGTTGGGGAAGTTGAGGCAGGGAGCAGCCATTAGAGGTAGTAGGAGAAGTTCACGTAACTGCATGCAAGAGAAAGATGTTTTTTTTTTTTTTTTTTTTTTTTTTTTTTTTTTTTTTTTT